>NC_084613.1:225000-460000 GCF_033978795.1 Nerophis ophidion
ATTGGGCTTTTGGAACCTTTGAGGACATCCAGGAGGGGAAACTCGAGACCTGGAGCCACATCCTGGAGTTATTTTCCTTTTTAGAAAGCACAAAAACGAAAGGAAGTCCAATCAACCATGTTTTTTTAAATGAAGTCATAACGTAATGGCTCTACATAGGGGCAAGAGAGGGCAGAGCCTCCTCCAATAAATGTCTTACCCCCACAAATCAGATGTTTTAACATTGAGAAAGTACATTTTAATACACCCCCAAAACGTATACATTACAAGTTGACAACATGTGTCGCAGTAGCGCAGAAATCCGCTAAAAAAGGGACACGCTACAACACTTGCATGGAGGGTTGTTCTGATACCAATAATTTGGTACCAGTACCAAATTGTATATCGATACTTTTCCAAATAAAGGGAACTATGAAAAATGTCAATATTGCTTTATTTTAACATTAAAATCTTACAATACGGTAAACATATGTTTCCTATTGCACTCAAATAACAATTTTAGAAGTTTAAAATATAAATTAAAAGGCATTAAACACAGTGGGCTGTTCTCGTTGCACTCAAAGAACAATTTAAAATGTTCCATAATCCATATATGCTGCCATATTTAAGGATTAGGGTTAGAATATAATACAAAGTTGATTGACATTATATTAAATGCTTCATGATTTATTTTTGCCACTGTGTGTGCTTTAAAGAAAAATACAATCATCAGTAAATACTGAAAACAAAACTATGGATAAATGTACACAGATAAGCCAAGTAGCAGGTAAAACACACTTATGTTGAAGTGAAAACACAAATTGTTGGAGTTTATTACAAAATTCAGTTACTTCACCCGCATCCTGCCAGGTTTGGAATTGGGGGTTAAATCACCAAAAATTATAACCCGGCCACGGCCACTGATGCTGCTCACTGCTCCCCTCACCTCCCAGGGGGTGATCAAGTGTGATGGGTCAAATGCAGAGAATAATTTTGCCACACCTAGTGTGTGTGTGACAATCATTGGTACTTTAACCTTTAATTAGTTGACGCTAATTGGGCAGTTTTGACTCTGCTAATATTTGGCATCAAGCTAAGCAGCTGTGTGCGCATCTGCATATTTACATGTGCACAGCAAGGGTGCTGGTTAACTTATGAGATGGGAATACAGCATGTTTGTTTGCGAGAATGGCAATGTGTTGGCTGAGTGATGTCAGTGAGTGAATAGGCAAGTAAAGAGAGAGAGAAGGAGCTGGTGCAGTGTGCAGTAGAGTGATGAACGGGTCCGGTTGTATCCTGCAACACTAATAATAAAGCAACAAGCATGTCACGAATCGGCGGCCTTGTCATTCTGACCTGAAAGCGGAGTTTAGCAGACCCCTTGCTTAGTGAAGTGAAGGGTGTTACCCCAGAGGAAAATATCGACCCTGGAAAGAACGTCTGCCCTGTGCTCCTCGACTACGATCTGCACGGGGGCCGTACAGCTGGAAAGGTCTAACCACATTATTACCTGACACTCTTTATAACTCGTTGGTCAGATCTGAGTGCTTATTATTTTAAAAGTCTACCTAAGTTTGAAGCAATGGTGGTAATACTAATCGCCACGTTTGGCGAGGCATGTTTTAAAGCAGAAATTGCAGTGCGGCACCTCCCTGTTTAAAGAGTCACCTTTATTGTTAGTTTTGAAGCCCAAATACCTCCAAATTGCGCTTCACACACCCACTCTATTGAGCAGTAAAAATGCGAAATTCTTCCTCTCCAAGATGTTATTACTTGAATGCACTTTGTGTGTAAGTTTTGACACACCCATCATCTGAGCGGCAATCAGATAAATAAACGGTACCGGTACTTTTCAAAGGTAGTATAGTACCGATTTCAATGAATTAGTATTGCGGTACTTTATTAGTACAGGTATACCGAACAACCCTACTTGCATGATATTAAATTCCCTGTTTTCTGTCCAACACCTGTGTCTGGCTACGCAAGTCCCTACTCACACACAGATACACACACACTCCTCTCCTCAGCCCTCAGTAATTAAAAACGAGACAAAAAGTTTTCGGAGACAAAATTCAATCATATTGGCAGGCCCAAACGCATTGTGAGGGTCTGTTGGGAAAGTCTGGCAGAGTCTCCTGTCAGAGAAAGTTTAAATTCCCACCTCCGGAAGAAGTTTGAACATGTCACGAGGGAGGTGTTGGACATTGAGTCCAAGTGGACCATGTTCCGCACGTCTATTGTCGAGGCGGCTGATCGGAGCTGTGGCCGCAAGGCAGTTGGTGCCTGTCGGGGCGGCAATCCTAAAACCCCTTGGTGGACACCAGCGGTGAGGGATGCCGTCAAGCTGAAGAAGGAGTCCTATCGGGTCCTTTTGGCTCATAGGACCCAGGAGGCAGTGGAAAAGTACCGACAGGCCAAGCGGTGTGCAGCTTCAGCGGTCGCGGAGGCAAAAACTGGGACATAGGAGGAGTTCGGGGAAGCCATGGAAAAGACTTCCGGACGGCTTCGTAGCGATTCTGGACCACCGTTCGCCGCCTCAGGAAGGGGAAGTAGTGCACTATCAACACCGTGTATGTTGCGGATGGTGTTCTGCTGACCTCAACTGCGGATGTTGTGGATAGGTGGAAGGAATACTTTGAAGACCTCCTCAATCCCACCAACACGTCTTCCTATAAGGAAGCAGTGCCTGGGGAATCTGTGGTGGACTCTCTTATTTCTGGGGCTGAGGTAGTTAAAAATCTCCTCGGTGGCAAGGCCCCAGGGGTGGATGAGATGTGCCCGGAGTTCCTTAAGGCTCTGGATGCTGTGGGGCTGTCTTGGTTGACACGACTCTGCAGCATCGCGTGGACATCGGGGGCGGTACATCTGGATTGGCAGACCGGGGTGGTGGTTCCTCTCTTTAAGAAGGGGGACCGGAGGGTGTGTTCTAACTATCGTGGGATCACACTCCTGAGCCTTCCGGGTAAGGTTTATTCAGGTGTACTGGAGAGGAGGTTACGCCGGATAGTTGAACCTCGGATTCAGGAGGAACAGTGTGGTTTTCGTCCTGGTCGTGGAACTGTGGACCAGCTCTATACTCTTGGCAGGATTCTTGAGGGTGCATGGGAGTTTGCCCAACCAGTCTACATGTGCTTTGTGGACTTGGAGAAGGTATTCGACCGTGTCCTTCGGTAAGTCCTGTGGGGAGTGCTCAGAGAGTATGGGGTATCGGACTGTCTTATTGTGGCGGCCCACTCCCTGTACGATAAGTGTCAGAGCTTGGTCTGCATTGCCGGCAGTAAGTCGAACACATTTCCAGGGAAGGTTGGACTCTGCCAAAGCTGTCCTTTGTCACCGATTCTGTTCATAACTTTTATGGACAGAATTTCTAGGCGCAGTCAAGGCGTTGAGGGGTTCCGGTTTGATGACCGCAGGATTAGGTGTCTTCTTTTTGCAGATTATGTGGTCCTGATGGCTTCATCTGATCGTGATCTTCAGCTCTCACTGGATCGGTTCGCAGCCGAGTGTGAAGCGGCCGGAATGATAACCAGCACCTCCAAGTCCGAGTCTTTGGTTCTCGCCCGGAACAGGGTGGAATTTCATTTCCGTTGTACCGATCCGTTGTGGTGAAAAAGGAGCTGAGCCGGAAGGCAAAGCTCTCAATTTACTGGTTGATCTACGTTCCCATCCTCACCTATGGTCATGAGCTTTGGGTCATGACCGAAAGGATAAGATCACGGGTACAAGCGGCCGAAATGAGTTTCCTCCGCCATGTTGCGGGGCTCTCCTTGAGAGATAGGGCGAGAAGCTCTGCCATCCGGGAGGAACTCAAAGTAAAGCCGCTGCTCCTTCACATCGAGAGGAGCCAGATGAGGTGGTTCGGGCAACTGGTCAGGATGCCACCCGAACGCCTCCCTAGGGAGGTGTTTAGGCCATGTCCAACAGGTAGGTGGCCACGGGGAAGACCCAGGACACGTTGGGAAGACTATGTCTCCCGGCTGGCCTGGGAATGCCTCGGGATCCCCCGGGAAGAGCTAGACGAAATGGCTGGGGGGAGGGAAGTCTGGGTTTCCCTGTTTAGGCTGTTGCCCCCGCGACCCGACCTCGGATAAGCGGAAGAAGATGGATGGATGGATGGATTTGAAACTATTTTGAACAGAGATAGTTCATGCACATTCAGATAAATTCTTCAAAATTACAATTTAAAAAAATTTGGCCGGGGGCCGGGCTGTATATATGTGCACTAATTGATCGAAAGAGCAAGCACTTGGTGCGATGATGTCATGTTATCCATGGAAAAATGCATTTGTAGACCATATGATTGACTGACCGGCGAGCAGACCCCGAGAATAACAAGCGGTTGCCTTGTTGCCTTTCCTTTACGAATAATACATGTTAGTTCAAATAAAATACCTCTAATTTTTGAATTTTTTTTTCTAATTTTTGAACACTTACTTTTTGCAGTGTGGAGCCAACGTGAGGGCAGGGCTCGGCCTGGAATTTACAGTTATGGTAGCACAATTAGCCCCGAAGGAGCTAACATCATGACTAACCATAACCAAACCAACGTCCTTTTCGCACAGCGACTCTCTGTCAGAGTATCAGCGCTGGGGTCCAGTGCACCACGGTTTTGTACTGTCACTCGGTGCTTCGGCGGAGTGCTTCCGAAGGTATATATATATATATATATATATATATATATACATGAAATACTTGACTTGGTGAATTGTAGCTATATACTCCTCCCCTCTTAACCACTACCCGCCCCAACCACGCCCACGCCCCACCCCACCCCCCATCTCCCGAAATCGGAGGTCTCAAGGTTGGCAAGTATGGATTTAATGACAATCTCAAACATGCTGTAATGAAAAACTGGTAATATGTTATCTACAGCAGTGGTCCCCAACCTTGATAGTTTGTCCCGCAGCCCGGCGGGGGGCGTTTTTTTTTTTTTTTTGTCATGAATAAGGGAGTTTTTTTGGGTTGGTGCACTAATTGTAAGTGTATCTTGTGTTTATGTTGATTTAATAAAAAAATAAAAAATAATAAAAAATCTTCTGCAGCCCAGTACCAATCGATTCGGGGCCGCGGGACCACTGATCTACAGTATTGTAATGATATGGATTTTCCAAATTAACTAACAGCATAACCATAACCAAACCAACCGAATAAGTCTTGAGTTAAAGTCATTGAGAAGTTTCTTAAGCGCAAAAATTTGGACTAAAGTAGGGAAACTATATTTTCTTTTGCACATAATTTTATTGACACTTTAGTTAGGAACAATATTCATTGTTTAATTCATTTATTTTAGCACAAGATAGTTGTACGTATAGGTATTTTTTGTCAGTTATATATGAGCCTCCTCTTATTCAGTATATTTGGTTTATACTCATTTTTCTAATAAGCCGGACATAAGCGCAAGGTTTATGTAAATAATGGTCTTTGTGATTAATACATGGTTTCATATCATTTGGCAAGGCTGTAACCTGTAAGTAGAAGTTTTGCAAATCTCTCTGTGATGGATGGATCAATTCGCATCGTGATACATGGGTTACGAAATCATTTCAAAAACGATTAATTTATGTAACAGAACTATTCAATACAATTCGATTTATTGTATGAGTGATTCAATACCATTCAATTTAGTGAATGAATGATTCATGAAGATGTGATACGGTGTATGGATGATTCCATTCTATGATTAACATTTGTTGATGGCCACATTCTTTCTTACATAACAAAAGAACAAAAACATTCCTTCTTGTGCATGCACTATTCCAACTGTTTCTTAACCACAGGGATCCGTTGTTGGGCCAAGAGTGTACCCAGGAGCACCGCTCAAAATATCTGTTCTTCAGTTGTGGTCTGTATGGGTGACAACGTTTGTAATACACTTTTCCACCACTTATGGCCTAATGACAATATCAGACAAACAGAAGACGTCTGGAGGTAAAGTCATACAGAAGTTTCAAAGCGCAAAAAATATAACTACAGTGGTGAAGCTGCAAATTAATTTGCACATTGATTTCATTGACAGTTTATCTAGGAAACATATTCATTATTAATATAGTTAATCTATTTTACCATAACATAATTGTATGTACATTTATTAATGAGTCCCCTTCTTTAGCAATGTATTTGGTTAGTAGTTTTCTTTGTATTCTGCCTTGGCCAAGACTATGGTTTATTTGTTGAATAAATAGTAATGTGTAATTCACACGTTTTTATATAATTTGACAAGGTTTTAAACTAAGAAAGTTACATGTAATAATAATATAATACAACTAAAATCAAGAGAAATATTACTAATTCAGTATTAATATTCGAGTGGGACCCTCTGCAGTGAAAAAGTTGGACTCCGAGGTCAAAAAGGTTAAGAATTCTTGTGTTAAAGGGTACATGTTTAAAGGGGAACTTCACGTTTTTGGAATGTTGCCTATCATTCACAATCATTATGGGAGACAAGATCTTTTTTTTTTTTTTTAGGATTTTAAAGATGATAACAATCGCTTGAAAGTTGCGGCTACAGTTGTAGCCTTCAAAGCCCTGTAAAACAACTTCAAAACCTTCCATCAACATTTTATATTAACACTGCAATGTAGTAACAAACATGTTGATAACAATATGTAATTTGTTCAATACTTAGTGTATTTTGATCATTTTGACCATTTCCAAGACTGATTTTTTTCCGCGCTTTGATTTCTGACTTCTGGCAACAACTGTTTTTCCTACTTCCGGAATCAAATACTAATTGGTAACAGACAATTAAGATGACTATTTTTGGAAAGACTTGAATTCAGAACCATATATTTTTTAACCTTAAAATACTGAGGATGAACTACAGATTTTGCAAGCACGAAAGAAGAGTGAGACGTTGGAGCAGATGGATGCCGTTAGAGTTAGCTAAAATGTGGGACTTGAAACAAGATATTTCAAAATCAATTCATTGCTTTCCCAAAATAACAGGAAACGTCCCTGGCCAGCTAGACCAGATGAACAACTGACAATCGACTATGACACACGCAACACATCATGCGTAGTTAAGTGAAGTGTGAAGTTAATTATATTTATATAGCGCTTTTCTCTAGTGATTTAAAGCGCTTTACGTAGTGAAACCCAATATCTATGTTACAATTGAACCAGTGTGGGGGCACTGGGAGCAGGTGGGTAACGTGTCTTGCTTAAGGACACAAGGGCAGTGACTAGGATGGCGGAAGCGGGAATCAAACCTGCAACCCTCAAGTTGCTGGCACGGCCACTCTACCAACCGAGCTATACCGTATTATTACAACTACAATGTATACGCTCTCTGACTAGCTAATCTGTGTATAAACCATTGGCCTTAGGCCTATTTTAAGTGGCCTAAAATATTGGTAAGTCGCCCCCTAAATAATCTGGTGTGATTTTTTTTTTTCTTTTACAAAAAAATGCAGAACAATTCAATATAAATATGCAGTCGTATGAGTATAAATTACTAATAATATAACCTGTCATTATTCATTACGATTATAAATAATTTGAAGACCCCTTGTCAGCGCTTATTATCCAATCCAATCCGTTTCATCAGTAACACCCGCATTACTATACTGAAAGTCGAGTTCACATTTTCATTACATGGATTACATTAGCAAGGTTGAGCCAGACCGCAGCAGTGTTAAAGCTCTGTTTACTGTTTCCACAACACTGCAGAGTAAGATGTCCAATCCTAATTTTTGTTTGGTCAAATCTGATCGTTTTATGTACCGCATTTTTCGGACTATAAAGCGCACCTACAACCCTTTCATCTCCTCAAAAATCGACAGTGCGTCTTATAACACGGTGCGCCTAATGTACGGAATAATTCTGGATGTGCTTACTGACCTTGAAGCAATTTTATTTGGCACATCGTGTAAAGATAAGAGTGCAAAATACAGGAAAACATGCACTCTCCAAAAAACGTAATAAAACAATAATAAAGAAGTGCGCGGCAAAAAGTGTAAAAAACTGTACCAGTAGATGGTCTTATATTCCGGGGTGCCCTATGGTCCGGAAAATACAGTAGTAGTTCACATTATTAAAAAATATGTCCAGACTCCTGCATTGTTTATGGAAGTAAACTCGAACTAAACATGCTTCAATTCTAGCCCTCTCAGTACTGGCGCAATTGTGGCAATTTCAAGGATTCTATGCGATCAAAGTCAACATTTTCTGAACCACAGAGACGATTATGAAAGAAGACGTCTCTTGCAGTTTTGGAGACATTTGCCTCGGTGTCTGCTCTGAAGAGTGTGTTGGTGACCAGTGGTGGAACTTCGATTGACGGTAGTTCCTAAAACATTGTCTTAAACTTTTTCTGCTAATTTGTAAGTAATTTATTTTGCATTTGTATATTTTGGTGACTAATGATGACGCTCATGATAAGCGTCATCATTATTGGCCATTATGCGACTGGAGTGCAGGAGAGTTCACACTGTAGTCGTATCATAAAACTATCTGTTTGATTTTTAATATAAATTTTAGAATAAAAATATCAGTAATATTGCTGACCGATAAAATAAATTTAATACTGTATGATAAGCAAAGCACACTACTACAGCTTTGCAGTATAAGTTTGCTACTTTTTAAACCTAACTGATGTAGTGTAATACCCTTAGTGTTTAGGGTCTTTTAGAGTAGTGCTTTGGGGACTTTGAAGACTCGTCAAAAGGTGGAGTTTTATAGGCATACTTGCCAACCCTCCCGAATATTACGGGAGACTCCCGAATTTCAGTGTTTCTCCCGAAAATCTCCCGGGACAACTATTCTCCCGAATTTCTCCCGAATTTCTCCCGATTTCCGGCCGGACCTAGTGAGGACAGCCTGTCGTCACGTCCACTTTTTCCCCATTTAAACAACGTGCCGGCCCAGTCATGTTATAACATCTGCGGCTTTTGGAGAGTGCAAAACTGCACACACAACAGGAAGGAGACTATTATACATGTCTCCGTTATCCATTGGTGTATCTGTAACCCGTAAAGAAGGCAGGCACGCAGCTATTTCTCAGCGTCTGTTTATTACAGCCGGCACGTTAATACACTGACATACAACATCCGGAATCCCATCATGCATTGCTTCAAAACTATGGCAAGTAGTAATGTCCAAAAAAAGATAGTGACAGAGAATAGAACAAGGATGGACAATTCAACCCTAAACTCACTCCTTTCCTGCAAATTAAATGTCACAGATGCTGCCCATACCTATGCTCCTTCAAAGGCTTTGCTACTGGCTGCAAAGCATTGCACTTTGAAATACAACAATGAGTAGAGAGGAGTGTTATGTGTGTGTCTATGTGTAAATAAATAAACACTGAAATATGTATTTATACATATATATATATATATATATATATATATATATATATATATATATATATATAGATAGATAGATAGATAGATAGATAGATAGATAGATAGATAGATAGATAGATAGATAGATAGATAGATAGATAGATAGATAGATCGTACTTTATTGATTCCTTCAGGAGAGTTCCTTCAGGAAAATTAAAATTCCAGCAGCAGTGTACAGAGTTGAGATCAATTCAAATAAAAGTAAAAAGTAAATAATGGGGGTTTAAATGGAAACAAAATACAGAAATATTACAATAAGAATAAAAACTAAAAAGCAACAATGGGAATAAAAATATAACAGTAAAATAAGAATATAACAAGACAAAGTAGGCAGTAGTGACCATGTTATGAAAACGTATTGCAATGTTGTTGTTTTGCATCCCCTGTCATCCTTGTAACCCCCGCCCCCCGTTCCCAGAGAGGAGTTTTACAGTCTAATGGCGTGTGGGACAAAGGAGTTTTTGAGCCTATTAGTCCTGCACTTGGGATGAAGCAGTCTAGCACTGAACAGGCTCCTCTGGCTACTGATAACGCTATGCAGAGGGTGACTGGCATCATCCAGGATGCTCACTAGTTTGTCAACAGTCCTCTTCTCTGCCACCGTCACCAGTGTGTCCAGTTTCATTCCGATTGTAGAACCGGCCCGCCTGATCAGTTTCTCAAGTCTGGAGCTGTCCTTCTTAGATGTACTGCCCCCCCAGCACACTACCATGTAGAACAGAACACTGGCAACCACAGACTGGTAGTACATCCACAGGAGTTTTTTGCAGATGTTGAAGGAGTGCAGTCTCCTGAGGAAGTACAGCCTGCTCTGTCCTTTCTTGTACTGATGGTCCGTGTTAACAGTCCAGTCCAGCTTATTGTCCACCCAAACCCCGAGGTACTTGAATGAGTCCACGGTCTGTACCTCAACTCCCTCGATCACAATAGGTTGTGACCGTGGACTCGACCTCCCAAAGTCAATGACCAGCTCCTTGGTCTTTGATGGATTGAGCTGCAAGAGGTTCGTGTGGCACCAGACAACAAAGTCCCTCACCAGATTCCGAAACTCCTCCTCTCTGCCGTCCCTGATGCACCCGACGATGGCTGTGTCATCCGCGTACTTCTGGATGTGACACAGCTCTGAGTTGTAGCAGAAGTCAGCGGAGTACAGGGTGAAGAGAAGAGGGGCTAGCACCGTTCCATGCGGTGCTCCGGTGCTGCTGATCACAGTGTCAGACGTGATGTCCTTCAGTCTGACGTACTGTGGCCTGTCGGTGAGGTAGTTCAAAATCCAGGCAACCAGGCAGGGGTCCACTCGCATTTTGTAGAGCTTGTCCTGAAGGAGGCGGGGCTGGATGGTATTAAAGGCACTCAAGAAGTCCAGGAACAGGAACCTCACAGTGCCATTTCCCTTATCCAGATGTGAGTGGGCTCGATTCAGCAGGTAAAGGATAGCATCCTCCACACCATCGCCTGCCTGGTACGCAAACTGCAGGCTGTCCTGGGCATGTTGCACCTGTGGTCTGAGGAGGCTGAGAAAGAGCCGCTCCAATGTCTTCATTAGATGAGAGGTGAGCGCCACTGGTCTGTAGTCGTTCAGCTCACTGGGGCAGTTCTTTTTGGGAACTGGAACGATGCATGACGTCTTCCAGAGGGTGGGCACTCTTCCCAGCTGCAGGCTGAGGTTGAAGATCCTTTGAAGTAGTTCACCCAGTTCTGCAGCACAGGTCTTCAGGAGTCGGGGGCACAGCTTGTCTGGGCCCGCTGCTTTCCTTGGCTGTAGCTTCCTCAGTAGACCTCTGACCTGGTCCGCAGAGATGACTAATGTCTGCGTAGAGGTGGTGGAAAGGGGTGCTGCCATGGCTGGGGGGGAGGTTGGGAGGTTCGTTGAGGGGAGCAGAATATATATATATATATATATATATGTATATATATATACATATATATATATATATATATATATATATATATATATATATTGTTGTGGTCTGATATCCGGATCATTCAAACAGTCAAACAGCAGCCTGCTAGGCCACTTCCACCTGCACCACGGCTAGCACCTGTAACTAGCCCTAGCTCAAGCCTGGTATTCACACCAGCACCTGACTCAAGCCTGGTTCTCACACCAGCATCGGACTCTCGCCTGGTTCATAAACCAGCACCTGCTCCTAGGCAGGAGCCCACTCCAGCACCTGCTCCTAGGCTGGAGCCCACTCCAGCACCTGCTCCTAGGCTGGAGCCAACTCCAGCACCTGCTTTAAGGCTGGATCTTACTCCAGCACCAGCTCTGGGGCTCGAGCCCACACCAGCACCTTCTCCGGGGCTGGAGCCCACACCAGCACCTGCTCCGGGGCTGGAGCCCACACCAGCGCCTGCTCCGCGGCTGGGGCCCACACCAGCGCCTGCTTCGACAATTACCCCTGTCTCCATGTCGACGACAACTACGCCTGTCTCCACGACGATGCTGCCTTCTTCGGCTGCAGCAAGCGCACCTGCTTCCACGGCGACGACGACGCTTCCGCCTTCTACATCCACGGCGACGACGCCGCTGCCTGCTTCCTCGACGATGACTGCTCCGCCTCCTGCTTCCACGGCAATGACGATGCCGCCTCCTGCTTCTTCAACGACGACGAATCCACATCCTGCTTCCACTGCAACGACGACGCCGCCTCCTGCTTCTTCCACGATGACGTCTCAGCATCCTCGAGCTGGCCTGCTGCGCAAGCAGCAATCTGGGGCCTGGAGGCAATCCTCTCAGAAAACTCTACGGCTGCTCAACTTCTCGGCGGCCACCGATGTGGCATTTTCGAGGTCGCCCACCAAGACTTTCGCGGCAGTGGCGTTCCATCCGCCACAGCCACCTGACTTATCCTCTGTGGATTCGAGGACACACGACCTGGCGACCCTCCGCAATGGCCACCCTCTGCAACTCCCTTCGCTTGTGGACTTTTTTGTTGTGGAGGTGGACATCTAGGATCTGTCCTTTTTTTGGGGGGGGGGGGGGGGGGGGGGGGTCCTGTTGTGATCCGATATCCGGATCATTCCATATTTATGTTTTGTTCCATTTTTGTATCACATTCTGTTGTTTGGACTTCCTTATTTCCTGTTTATTCTGTTACCATGGTAGCTTATTAGTTCACCTACCCCTTGCGTTCTACGCACACATGTTCCTCGTCATCACCTCCCTTATTTAAGTTCGCCCCTTTTTGTCATTCATTGGCGGACTCTAGTTTGCTTTCACGCAACTGCTGATGACTTGTTTTTTCATGGCCTTTCTCGCTAGCTTCCACGCTAAGCTTCATTTTATTTCTACCTTTCATGGTAGTTGTTTTGTTTTTTCCTTTTTTGTGCCTTCGTGCTATGTATACAGTTTCTGTTCATATTCCTAGCCTCCATGCTAGTGCCATTTGTTTACCTTTCTGTTAGCACCAGTGTTTTTGTTTCTTAGCATTTTATTCGTTAAACAAATACTTATTATCTTACCTCAAGCTGTGTTTTTGCCCGACACATCCTCGGAGGAACAAATCCAGCATCGTTATGCCACAAAAGGCTCATATATATATATATATATATATATATATATATATATACATATATATATATATATATATATATATATATATATATATATATATATATATATATATATATATATATATATATATATATATATATATATATATAAGAAATACTTGCATTTCAGTGAATACTAGCTATAAATATACTCCTTCCCACGTAACCGCCGTATCGGTTCAAAACTAAGAAGATCTAAGTTTGTTTTACTGGAGCGCTGCATTGTCGTCTTTCTGATTCTTCCTGTGTCACAAGGAATAGAAGAGGTGCGTGTGTGTGGGGCGGGGGGTGTCTGTGTTTACTAACAAGACATCATTCGGGAGCCGAAGGCGAGTTTCTTAACATGGAGATATACTCACTACTTTTCCTTTGTCGAGCACAAAGAAAATAACATTTTAGTTAAATGTAAGTTGTGTGTTGGATCAAAAATCTACTGCCCAAAACAGCAATTCAAATCTGCTGAAACAACTACAAAAGCAACATGCTTCGACAAAGCTAGTAAAGAGAGACACAGACTCCGATGCCACTTCACCTCCACCTCCACTTGAGGATTTTAACAGAGGGACTGCTAACCAGGACAACATTGATAGAGCCATTGCAGCGTATGTGCTAGAAGACATGCTGTTACGTTCGGAACTCATGGTGGATGCGCGAGGTGTCACCCCAAGATGCAGCAGGACCAGGACAGGCAGGAATTGCAGGTAGTAACTTGGTTTAATACAAAAAGTAAAAACACTGGTACAAAAACTGACAAAATGAAGCGCGTGCCAACGCACGGGAAGCTAATGCTAAAATTAGCATGCAGTCTAAAAAGTCAAAGAAGCGCGTGCCGAGCGCACGCGAAGCTAAGGCAAATTATAGCAAAGGTACAAGAAATTTAGGAAATACTAACGTGACAGTAGCTTACCACAAACAAACCATCCAAAATGAACTAATGTAGCAGGCAGGTTTAAATACTTGCAAAAACAATTACCAACAGGTGTGCGTAGAATCAAGAGCAGGTGGTACAAATTAGAAACCATGGAGACAAGATAAACAAGGAAGTACACACACAAACTCAGCACCGTAAGAGTCCAAATAATCAAAAAACCAAAACTAAATTAAAAAAACAGACTAAGGATGTGATCCGGGATGCGGATCACAACATGACCCCCCCCAAGGGACAGATCCCAGATGCTCCCCCCCCCCCCCAAAAAAAATGAATCGGGCGAGGACTAGGGCTAGAACTAGAACTAGGACTAAGACAAGGACTAGGATTTGAACTAAGACTTGGACTTGGGCAAGGACTATGACAATGACTATCAGGTGCAACCCGTGGTGCAGCTAGCCATAGTGTAGGTGGAGGTGGTCTAACTGGAGGTTGCGGTTTAACAGGACGGAACACCGGTGGAGGAGGCCGCGCAGGGAGTTGCAGCTTAGTGGGTCGCAGCTGTACTACTTCCGTAGCACAGCTACTATCACAAGCACACCCCCTCAAGACGCGGATCCCAGACGCGCTCCCCGTGGTCAGAGACTGACATAACGCTGAAGAACTTTAAATTTAGAAGAAAAATTATCATGAGGATTGACTACTGAATTAGCTGTTTGTGTGGGCGGCTTGCATTGGGAGTTGACCGCATCTAACAAAAATCCTTGGGGTGTGACGTCATCCCGAATGGGCGGGGAGACGTCAACACAGGGAAGTGACTGGTACTGACTAGGCTTATAATTGATAATATTGTCCTTGTAAAGCTTCATCAAAGCGTGCAAGTCCTTAGTGGATAAGTGAGGAAATGAAGTAGAAAATAATTCCTCATCACTGCTATTCTCAAAAAATTGCTGAGAAAAGGAATCCCCAAAAAAATCTTATGTGACGTCATAGGGGGCGTTACCGGAGTGACGTCACCGTGATTGACAGGGGAGCCGGAGGTTTGCTCTGGCCTCACAGCGCTGTCAGAAGAGGGTTTAGTAACAATTATCTTATATGCTCTTTTATTCTAGACTTCTGGAGTGTTTAATTATCACATTACTCGAAATGTATAGACTATGAAGTTCACAAACATAAAGAGGGATCATAGTGGGCCAGGCCAAACTTTCCTTTTCTCTAAACTAAAACTTGGGAAATGCGTAGTGTTCTGGGTTTCAATACTGTGTTGATCTCCTAAAGACGTGATTTTATTTCACAATTCTTAGAGAGAAAAAAACGCCTGGTTAGGCGTGTGTATAGCAGTATGTGTGCGGTATATAGTGACATGACATATATGGTAATCATGTCATGTGTGCCTTCCTTGGGTGAAGCCAGGTTTACAGCTATGTTGTGACATGTTGTGACATGTTGTTATTATGGGGTTTGGTACTTATGTATGTTATGTTGCAGCTATTTAAAATAGTTTTGTCAATTTGTTCTGGCCCAAAATAAATTGGCCCTTTGAAACACATCTTTTTCTTTGTGTGTTGTATGTAGACCACATTGCTTAGCATTGTTCAGTGATGCAAATGCATGTCCAGTTGATCAACAGATTGTATTATTCTCCAGTGCAATAACAGTACTGACATGAAGGCTAAAAGGGAATTAATTGGAGCCTTAAAAAAGAAAAGAAAAAAAAAAGTAACTAAATAGTTACTTTTCACAGTAACGCATTACTTTTTGGTGTAAGTAACTGAGTTAGTAACTGAGTTACTTTTGAAATAAAGTAACTAGTAACTGTACCTTGTTACTGTTTTTCAGTAATTAACCCAACACTGCCTGTCTCTCATAATGATTGTGAACAATAACTAAAATTCCAAAAAAAGTGCAGTTCTCTTTTAAGACCTTGGCACCAAGCGCTAAGACGAACATGAACTGATGACAATTGCTCAGATGAGAGGACAAACGTCTTCTAAGACAACTGATCAGTTGTATGCTTTGAGAATAACAATAACCTGATGAATGAGAACACTCACAGGCATATTCATCTTCAAATATAAAAAAATGCCCATTCTATAAATGTGACATGCTTCCAGTATTTTTATTTTTTTTAAACACAACATTTATCCCTGAATATGTTTTATGAAGTAAATGGGCAAACATATCATGTCAAATATATTTATTTTCCGCGAGTCAAGTCAATGTCGTCACAGACGTCTGTCTACAGGTTCTAGCTAATGGCTTAACTGGGGAGAGAAACTTTCAGGACGAGGATGGGAACTGACGTGTGTTGTGGGGTTAAAAGGTTGTTTGAATGTTCCCGGAAAAGAGAGCGAGACACAGAGATTGAGCCTGTTGTATGAGAACGTTGCATGATGTGAAATAAAGAATAACAAACTGGGAATCTGTTTGGGACTCCATTCCTTCGGATGTTACAATATTGACAGTTGGCACAGCACGGAGAAGGTCTATGGTGTTGACGTAATGTATCATGGGGGAATCCGGGGTAATAATTTGGCGGAAGGCTGTGACTCTTGCATTGTTTTGAAGATAAACTGTCATCTAATGGCATAGACTCATGTAACACCCGGTCCATGTGTCTGTTCATTCTCGTTTGTAAAAACATAAGTATCTTATCCAGCGTGACTCTTTTCACGGACAACCCTTGCTCTTGTGTCGTTTTAAAGACAAAATCCGTCGACTGATTTCTAGCTTGGCGCGATTATTGGTTTATGTTTCAACACTGAATTAATCTAAGGATTCACAGGTGAATCTTATCTATGGAGGGGCCTGTAACCGACGAAGCAAAACTGGCCACTTCTAGTACTGTATATTCTGTAACATCAGTTTATTGTTAACAGCTCTAGTAAGTAGACTAGGTGTAATTATTGAATATGATTACAATCGAGAGTGAGATTACTAATTCAGTGGTTATATCTGATTAGGCCCTTGCCCCCTCTGTCGTGGAAAAGTTGGGTCCTTGGATAAAAAATGTCAGGAACCCTTGTCTTAGAAAACGTTTCGCCTCTCATTCAAGTAGGCTTCATCAGTTTAGGCTCATAGCAGAGTGATTGATTGTAGGGCACGGACGAAGTTTCAATCCAGCAAGTCCAGGAGCATATCTATCGTCAAGGGGGAACTCACAAACCAGAGGTTCTACATCGAAAGTACTCCCATTCCGTTAGTGTCAGAGCTGCCAGTCAAGAGTCTAGGAGATTGTACAACGCAAGTCTCAAAGACTCGAACCAGAGCAATCAGCTGAGGGAAGAAACCGTCAAAGGCCTTGTCCGCATTGACAAGACCTTACTTCCTGGCAAGTTGAAACTGTGGTACCTAAAATTTGGATTGCTCCCCCGTTTGATGTGGCCACTAACAGTCTACGAGATCCCCATGTCCAAAGTCGAAAAGCTGGAGAGAACAGTCAGTGCATACATCAAGAAGTGGTTTGGCCTTCCAAGGTGCCTCAGTATCATCAGCCTATATGGTCATGGTGCCCTGGAACTGCCCATCTCTAGCCTCACGGAGGAGTTTGAATGCACCAAGGTGAGGCTGAGCATGACACTGACTGAGTCTCAAGATGAGGTGCTCCGAGCGGTTGCTCCCGGACTGGCAACCGGGAGGAAATGAATCCCATCTGAGGCTGTGAAACAAACCAAATCTGCTCTCAGGCATGGAGACATAGTAGGACAAGGGCAGCACGTAAGAGGTGGGTTTGGACTTGGGGCTAGTTGACCCACATGGCACAAGGCAACATCAGCCAAGAGGAGAAAGCTGGTAGTTGATCAGGTTTGACAACAAGAGGAGGCAGACAGATGTGCAACAGCAGTGGCACAGTCCAAACAGGGACAGTGGACTAGCTGGGAAAACCTGGAGCATTGTAAGCTCACATGGAAGGATCTTTGGGAAATGGAAGGGAGCCAAATCAGCTTCATCATCAGAGCCACTTACGATGTTGTTCCCACACCCAAGAACTTAAACCAGTGGTTTGGAGAAGAACCATCTTGTGCACTCTGTCGAAGCCCTGCAACACTCAGTCATATCCTCGCTGGCTGCAAAATCAGTTTGTCTCAAGGCCACTACACCTGGAGGCACAACCAGGTCTTAAGAAAACTGGTGATCATCCTGGAGTAAAGGATAAATAACAACAAAGCCCTCTCTCAGAGCAGGACAACTACCACCAAAACCATCTGCAAGAGTGGAGGCAACCCTTCTGGACTCTGCCCGGGACTGGAAAATGTATGTTGACTTGGACCAGAAACTAATTTTCCCGCCTGAAATCATTACAACTAGCTTCAGGCCGGACCTGGTCTTGTGGTCAACCTCCCAGAAGATTGTGTTCATTGTTGAACTAACTGTACCATGGGAAGCTGCAGTTGGTGAAGCATATGAGTGCAAACAGCTGAGGTATGCGGACATAGCAGCCAAGGTAGAGCAGCGCGGCTGGCGTGCCCGAGTGCTACCAGTTGAAGTCGGGTGCAGAGGTTTTGTTGCTACGTCCACAACCAAGCTCCTAAAAGGAATGGGATTGAGAGGTCAGGCCTTCCGGCGGGCTGTCAAATCGCTGTCGGATGCTGCTGAACGAAGTAGCATGTGGATATGGCTCTAGAGAAACGACCCAAACTGGGCTGCTAAATAACATCGAGGGGTAAAGGCTGAGGGGGGCACACCTGGGACGCCAGATGTCGCCTTTGAGCCCTCCGGAGGTGTCTTGGGCCTATCAACGAAACACCAATGAAGGAGGATGCCCACCTGAAGACCCCAGTGAAGCTTTTGCCCATAACCCCCAAATCCCCCACTCAACACTAAGTGCTGATTAATCTGAGGGATTGTATTATCTAGTCCTATGAGCGCAACTGTAGGCAAGACTAGGACTGAACAATTTTGGATAACAATATAATTGTGATGTTCTTCAATATTGTGAGTATGGATTTTTTTAAGGTACTCTTCCTATGTATTATTATATCATTAACAAACACAAGCAATAAATCGATCTTTATTGTAATAAGCAATATGTATGAAACATACATTAGTCTTACTTTATATAATGCAATCATAAACTTCCTAGATTCTTTTACTTGCAGTCTTGTTAGCACAGCACTTTTATTGTAGAGGCCAGAAGTGTGTTGTTTGTCTTTAAACTCTTACCTGGCTTACACATGGCTGCAGGATCAGTGCCGCAGCTGCAAAGACTGACGATGGACAGACGACAATCATCCGTCCTACGTGTGTGTGTAATATATTTGAAATGACATAAATACAAAATATTTGACACCGCCTATTCAGTAACATCCTTTTATAAATTTATATTCCATGCTGGGTGACTAAAGGGGCTGATTAAAACACATTTGATTGATGTGTTTGGGTGTACTTTAATGTGTGTTTGTATTTTAACATAAAATTAAAAAAATATTAAAATATCTGCTATATGAAAAACTCTTCCTAAAATATAAATTGTTTGCCTCTTGAGCACAGTAAGTCCAGCCTCTCTGCCACGAGCGCACCTTAACATTGCTAAAAAAAAAAAGGAAATAACGTGGTTTGTATGTAGAGACACTAAACAAGTCCGACTGGTTCTAAGAATGCCCATAAAAAGTGGTAGGTGTCCCCTGCATGTTTAAAAACAGCAAAATGTAACAGTTAGGAGCATGATAAGGTGAATGTCCAGTAAATTGTTGAGTGTTTCCAGGGTGATACACACGCAAAATCCTCATTTATCAAGGCGGTCTCAACCAAATTTTCAATTGCACACGTAGTCTTAGTAGATTACACGCAACACGCCCACTAATGGTACACCCAATTTTATTGTTTGCACGTGCTGTTAAGCGCGTGGCATTTGGACCTTAGTAAATCAGGTCCTACAGTAAGTCGAATGCTTATAAAGTGACTCTGGAGAACATGGCTGTTTTCCTTTCTTCATATTATGCTTTCCCAACATCAGCGATCAGCTTTATTTTCAGGACCCTCACTTATATTAACTTACATAAATAATAAATGGTAAATGGGTTGTACTTGTATGGCGCTTTTCTACCTTTGACACTACTTCCACATTCACCCATTCACACACACATTCACACACTGAGAGAGGGAGCTGCCATGCATGGCGCTAACGAGCACCCATCAGGAGCAAGAATGAAGTGTCTTGCTCAAGGACACAACGGACGTGACGAGGTTGGTACTAGGTGGGGATTGAACTTGTGAAATGATAACTTGTGTATCCCGCCTGTTTCAGTCTCTGCTTATTGTTCCGCCCGGGATTCCAACCTGGCATTGGAAATTAGCGTGTTTGCTACCGGGCTAGCAACCAGAGGAGCCAACATGTATTTTACTTTATTATCAACATCAAATACTGTGCTATTATTACACAACATTTGTTTAAAACAATGTACTTGTAAAAAGGTTATTGACAGTGTCCTTGTTTCAACCTTATGGTGTATCTTCAGCTGTGCACAGCACGTTGCGCAGACATTTTTGTTGTCTTTGTTTCTGTAACGTTTACAACAATGTAATGCCCCTACTAACTCAGGCTGGGTAATGACTGCGCTAATGTGAGCAGCACTCACGTCGCTTACGTGAGCAGCACTCACGTGAACACAGAAAACATTGATATTGGGAAGTTTTTCCAACAAACAATACAGAAACAAATTGACAACAACACAAGTTGTGATGAAACGGATGATGATACAGGTTCGTGAATTTCATTTGAAAAGTGTCTGCTTACTATGAATAAGGATAGTGCAAATAAAGCGAAGGAGAGCAAGATAATGATATTTACAAAGTTATATTTAAGAATCCAAACACGCTTGGATAGTTTAACAATCGGTTACTAGTATAATCCAATGCATTTTGTTATAAGAGATTTTGAAAGTTGAGATGCCTGACATATATATATATATTTTTTTTAAAACCACCAATTTTTGGAGCATGCTATGAACAAATCCATCACTTATCTGGGCTAAGGTCCGTCTGGATCTTCCTAATATGTCACTGTTCGATGCTGCAGCTGCAATCCGACAAAATATTTTCTATATTTTCGGCAATTGAGAACATATAATGTAACTTTGGTCAATGAAATGTGAGGGGTGCACCATGTACTCACTTTTGAGAGATTCTGTTTAACACTCATTTCTGGTTGTTTTAAGCGGCTAAATCTGGAAAAAATATATCAAATACATTTTCCCAAATTTTCTGGACCTAAATGTAGCATCTAACATTTGTCACACAAAATGTTAAGCATGGAAGTGTTTGAGGGTAAAGGAACTTGCATGAGATGGTGCATTGTTCTCATTTCCTTCCTTTAGGTGTGGGAAATACCAGTTAATTACAGACATTCGGTTTACACTGATGTTTGACCAGCAAATGCAGTAGTAACACACATTTGTAATTATTTTGCCAAACACTTTTCCTCACGTTTTTGGCCAAACTCAATGAACAAGGTAAGCAAAGGCACAGCCCCAGGAACTAAAAGAAGTTCAAAAGTGCCATATATAACACAGTAAGAATATTGAAAAACTTACTCATCGTCTTTGGTCTTGTTGTCCGCAGGTATACTTGCACTTTTGTCGTTGTCTTTTGATTGACAGCCCATAGCAAGATACTGGGCGACGAGAGGCTGTACTAAGCTATCCATCTGCGTTCTCTTTGATGGGAGCATCTGATCACTTTGTCTGCCTCACTGGTGCTCAGCGCTCAGCAGCACACACACACACACACACACACACACACACACACGTACACACACGCACGCAAGCGCGTGCGCGGAAACACTCAGACACACACGCACACGCACACTCGTCAATGGACGTGACACAAGCAACAAGCAACATAGCAACATTCAGCCGCAGCTTGTCTGTGGGCGGGAGGCAGGCTGCACTGTGGCCAGCATGGCATTACCTCCTCTCCAAGGTGGGCAGAGGAACTCCTCTCATCAGCGTCACTTTTGCTTGATTAAAGTTGCTGAAATATTTGCCATATTTGTACAATACCTTACACCAAATGAATGTGTTCCACAAACTCTCAATGTTTCCGCCCCTCAACAGTGATGAGGTCTCAGAAACCATGCACATTTTCAAATATTTTGTGTCAAGGGGTGAAAAACCTCTGTGGAATATAATCCTGTTTGTGTGAATGCAGAGTGAGACAGTGTCACATTTAATTAACAATGTGTAGGATCAGAAGCAGTAATGTCAAGATTAATCTGGATCTAATCCATTTTGTGGATTTGTCAGTAATTTACCAGTAAATTAAAATGGAAAATTTAATATCAGTCCATTTTTTTCCAGTTAGGTTGTATTTGCACTGGGAATGCAGAGTGTAAAAGTTGTATTGTCAAACCAATTTAAATCCAGATCAGATCCATGTTGCGCCTTTGACAGCAATTTAACATGTTTGGATCATGTCAAAATAAATTAGCAATAGGGCACACGCTGTAATGACAAACAAAGAATAATCTGAATCTGATCCAGTGTGTCTATTTGTCAATAAATTAAAATGGACAATCCATTATCTGACAATGTCTATGTATTGTCAAATCAAGTTTAATCCAGATTGTATCCCATTTACATTATACAGTATTATTTTCTTCATGTAAAATCCTGTTTAACATGATGAATCCCTTATGTTTGTATTAAATAGTATCCAATGGGAATTAAATTGCAATGTATGCATGTTTTATGTGTATGGCCATCTAAAAATTACAGACGGATCTGGTCAAGTTTTTGTGTTTGGCAGCAGTTTAAATCAAACACGGAAAATGCAACTTAATATGTTCAAACATTGTTACACTATATTGTTTTTATTACATCAAGTGTAATCAACCACGTACAGTAGAGGGTCAGAAAAGGAAAATTTCAAACCAGTCTTAATCCAGATCTGTTCGAGTCTGTGCCTTTGTCAGTCATTTCATTTTAAAATAACAAAAAAATCCTGTTTGCAATGGAAAATCTAATTCTAAACTCTAAAATTCTTAACCACTTTAAATGAAAACACAATGTGATGTAACTGGGTTTAAGGTTTTAATGTCTAACTAAATTCAAACCAGATCAGGTCCAGCTTTTGGACTTTAAGTATTACAAATTTTAAATGGAATATCTTGTTTTGCATGATCAATCGTTTTTGTCTCTTTCAAATCGTAACTAATATGTACAGAATTGCTGTCAATCTATCTCAAACCAAGATGAATTTTCATCTGATCCAGTTTTTTGGCAGCCATTTAAGTTTAGATGGAAACTCCAGTGTTTTGTCATAACCAGTTTGAGTGAAATTGATAATGCGTCTGATACCAATTGGGCATTTGGCTAAAATTAAAAAAAAAAACAATTAATTTAGAAATGTTTAATTTAAACAGTTATCTCTGTCATATCAAATCCAATTTGAATTAAACTGAAATGTGTATTGAGGGTCAAAGGTCGTTAAGCCGAATTGTGTGGTCAAAACCAAGTCACATACAGATATGATGATACTGTACCTCTCTATTCTCATCCACTGTCCTAAGTTTACATATTCAAGTAATTATTAATTAATATTATATTACATTATATTAGAAACTGTTCATCAATTATCATGATGACTCTGCATACAATGTGCAGCTGCTAACAGGTTTGCGTGAATTAAGCCTGCCCCCGTGTGGCTACTTGCAGGCCTAAATATAATCATTGTTTACCCCATTACAACTCACACACATAGAATAAAACCTCTTATTTTATTCTAAAAGTGCATCATATTATACATTTTATTTTATGCTATATTTCTACTGAAAGACAAACACAATACAGATGGTGGCATTCGTCATCCGGGCTCAGGCCTCTTTGGAGTCACTGGGAATTTACACAACTAAATTAATGTGCAAAGTTGGGTCATATCATCAATGTAAAATCCGCTGAAATCCAGCTTTAGTTTTATTTTATATTTGCATTTCAAGTGCCTGATTTTGTAATAATTGTCTTTATTTTAAACAAGAGAGGAACAATGGAGTCATTTACAACTTACAACTATTTTCCAAATACTCGTCTTGTTCTTGAAGGCAACATCCAAACTTGGTTTATGACCAAGCCACGGATTCGTGTTTAGGCATTGTCAAGTGTATCTGATAAGTTAGTGTTACATAAAAATAATATTTCAAAAGGATGATTGACGACAGCCAATTTATAAGTATCTTCAAAGGGAGACGTATTAAATTGACACTCAAGTCTTCGTCTTATCTGGGTGTCGTGCAGCGCATTGACGCTAACAAGGCGTTGGTCCTTACGAATGGTCAGTCATATCATTATCAATTGTCTTTTTATTTACTAAACTATTTTCGTACATTTGCTTGAAGATAACATATGATTACCGACTGCATTACAATGAATGCCAGAAGAGGCCTAAAGCACACCTCTGGATATCAACTATTTATTAAATGTGTTTTAGTCATAAATGGCAGCAATGGATGTGAAATTCCCGGTTCGAGATTGTTCTTTGGTCCTGACATTCTTAATGGTAAGTACATTCACTTTATATAACAGTGAGGTAAAATTAAAGCTATGCTTGGAATACACAGACGTGGCAAGACGGGTAAATTCCATAAAATTACTAATTGTGCGTGTGTGTGTGTGTCTGTCAATCAACAGTTGAATTTACCAATGAAGAGGACATAGAGAATGGGTAAGTTAACAGTCAGGTTTGGTTGATCGAACCAAATATCGAACATTTAGCAACCAAATGTGGTATCTGTATTTGCTCAATACCAGCGTGTTGAATTCTGGTCTATGTTTAGTTGTATCCATCCATTGCTTACCGCTTATTCCCTTTGGGGTCCCTGGTGCCTATCTCAGCTACAATCGGGCTGAAGGCGGTGTACACCCTGGACAAGACGCCACCTCATCGCAGGGCCCACACAGATAGACAACATTCACACTCACATAGGGCCAATTTAGTGTTGCCAATCAACCTATCCCCAGGTGCATGTCTTTGGAGGTGGGAGGAAGCCGGAGTACCCGGGGGGAACCCACACAGTCACGGGGAGGACATGCAAACTCCACACAGAAAGATCCCGAGCCCGGGATGGAGCCCAGGACTACTCAGGACCTTTGTATTGTGAGGCAGACACACAAACCCTCTGCCACCGTTCTGCCCTGTTTAGTTGTATATTTTTTTTATATTTGGATAACCACCTGTTATTGTTGTTGTCCTGTTTATATTGTTAAATAGTTAATGCAGTGGTTCTCCAAGATCCAAGTTTTTTTGATTCTGTGACCCAGCTTATTATACCTTGAAAACCTTGCATTGAGAAATGTCGTCTATTAAAGTTAATCGCGTAAAAGGATGACCAGGGCAACTTGCAATATTTGCAACGTGGATATTTTTTAATTAACATTGCGGTGTTACCCAATACTGGTTAACAGTGGTCATCAATGGTTCCCAACAAAACAGAAATATTCCTGAAGACCTGGAAAAGCATTTGGAGGTGAAAAGTTTCCAGCCATATAGAAATTACTTTTACCACGGTGAGCTCTGTGTGAATTATCACATTCATTCTCATCCAACATGTGAATAATCAGTTGTCTTTAAAGTTATGTTGTTTAACTAGATGATGGTGAAGAATACATCAACTTTGAAGTTATTGATGAGTTTCATGAGAAGTTTGGACTTGCTGTAAGTTGATATACTTGTTAACTACATTTGCATTAATGAACTCAATCAAAGCCTTTAAGTCTTCAATTTATGCTCTAAAAATGCTGTTTACCTTTGTACGTCTAGGTGATGAACATCAAGAAGCAGCATGTGGTTGGCGTGGGGGCTGATGGGGTTGCGCTATACAAACATGGAAGACTGTGTTGGCTTCAGGTAAGAAAGTCGATATAACAGAAAGAATAATCAGCTGATTATTTTTTGCCAGAAAATTCTTAGGCGTGGCTAAGCTTTTTTGAGGCAGCGTCCCTCAGGTAGTTGAGCGGCTGACCAGAAACCGAAGTGTTCCTAGTTCGAATTTTCGTCATGTTAGTCACTGCCGATGTTTCCATGGGCAAGACACTTTACCCACCTGGCTCCCAGTGACACCCACACTAGTATAAATGGAGCTTAAATTTAGATAATGAGTTTCTCAACTTAAAGTGCTATGTGTCACGAGACAAAAAGGGCTATATAAATATTCACTACCACCAAAGGCTGATTAAAAAAAAAAAATTGAAAGATGCTGTTGGCCACTTAGCAATATTTTAAGTCCATAAAATATGCTAAAACCAATCTGAATGTGTTCAAGCTAAACTATCCAATCAAAACTACAACATCTTAGCTTTGTGTTATATTTGACACAGCAAATGAATGTAATACTTAACATAATATCTCATTAATAACTAATTAATGTAATGTTTGCTATTTTCAATATAATTAATAAGGACAAATAAGAAAATAGGGCTTCACGGTGGCAGAGGAGTTAGTGCATTTGCCTCACAATACGAAGGTCCTGCAGTCCTGGGTTCAATCCCAGGCTCGGGATCTTTCTGTGTGGAGTTTGCATGTTCTCCCCCTGAATGCGTGGGTTCCCTCCGGGTACTCCGGCTTCCTCCCACTTCCAAAGACATGCACCTGGGGATAGGTTGATTGGCAACACGGATTTGGCCCTGGTGTGTGAATGAGTGTGAATGTTGTCTGTCTATCTGTGTTGGCCCTGCGATGAGGTAGCGACTTGTCCAGGGTGTACGCCGCCTTCCGCCCGATTGTAGCTGAGATAGGCGCCAGCGCCCCCCGCGACCACATAAAGGGAATACGCGGTAGAAAATGGATGGATGGATGGAAATAAGAAAATAGCTGTGGCCGCAAAAAATGGCACCCCTAATATACACATTGTCTTAATGTCCAGTACATTTTTCCGTAACTTCCAGTTCCATTTTTTTTATATGGGAGCCAAATGTAATTGGGGCAGAACGATTTTGAGAGAAAAAAACATATGTATGTATGTATATATATATATATATATATATATATATATATATATATATATATATATATATATATATATATATATATATATATATATGTATATATATATATATATATGTATATATATATATATATATGTATATATATATATATATGTATATATATATATGTATATATATAAAATATGCATGGTCAAAAGTTTAAATACACTTGTAAGGAACATAATATCATGGCTGTTTTGAGTTTCCAATTATTTCTCCAACTCATTTTTTTTTTTTAATGATAGAGTGATTGGAGCACATACTAGTTGGTCGCAAAAAACAATAATGAAGTTTTGTTCTTTCATGAATTTATTATGGGTCTACTGAAAATGTGACCAAATCTGCTGGGTCAAACGTATACATACAGCAATGTTAATATTTGGTTTCATGTTTCTTGACAAGTTTCACTGCAATAAGGTGCTTTGGTAGCCATCCACAAGCTTCTGGCAAGCTTCTGGTTGAGTTTTAGACCACTCTTCTTGACAAAATTGGTGCAGTTCAGCTAAATGTGTTGGTTTTCTGACATGGACTTGTTTCTTCAGCTTTTTCCACACGTTCAGTCAGGACTTTTGGAAGGCCATTCTAAAACCTTAATTCTAGCCTGATTTAGCCATTCCTTTTCCATTTTTGACATGTGTTTTGGGTCATTGAATTCCTGTTGGAACACACAACTGCGCCCAAGACCCAACTTCCTTTTTCATTGTCCCATTTACTCTCTGTAAAGCACCAGTTCCATTGGCAACAAAACAGTCCCAGAGCATAATACTACCACCACCAAGCTTGACAGTAGGATGGTGTTCCCAGGATTAAAAACCTCACCTTTTCTCCTCCAAACATATTGCTGGGTATTGTGGCCTAACAGCTACATTTTTGTTTCATCTGACCACAGAACTTTCCTGTAGAACAGGGGTCTCAAACTCAATTTACCTGGGGGCCACTGGATGCAGAAACTGGGTGAGGCTGGGCCGCAGGAAAGATTTCTTAAAAAAATCCAACATGCACTTTTTAATTACTTCACCTTCTTTGAATGGCTTTCCCGCCCTAGCAACATACTTGCCAACTCTTGCGGTCTTTCCGGGAAACACCCGAATATCAGTGCCCCTACCGATAATTTCCCCGGGCAATCATTCTCCCAGTTTTCACCCGGACAATAACAATTAGGGCATGCTGAGATGGCAGTGCCTTTAGCGTCCTCTATAACCTGCCATCTCGTTCGCCTCTCCAGCGTGCCGGCCCAGTCACATTTTTGACATCTTCGACATTGGGGGGGCGGTGTATATTGTTGCCCGGAAGAGTTAGGGCTGCATTGGATTCTGGGTATTTGTACTGTTGTGTTTATTTTTTGTTATGGTGCAGATGTTCTCCTAAAATGTGTTTGTCATTCTTGTTTGGTGTGGGTTCACGGTGTGGCGCATATTTGTAAACGTGTCGAAGTTGTTTATACGGCCACCCTCAGTTTGACTTGTGTGGCTGTTGATAAGGTATGTCTTGCAGTCGCTTATTGTGTCTACTGCAGCCATTTACAACATGTGGCTGGGCTGGCACGCAGTTTGTACAGGTTGTAGAGGGCTTTCAAGGGCCACTGAAAATTGGGAGTCCTGGGAAAATCGAAGGTATACAAATATAACGTTGTAAAGCGCCAATCGTATTAACCTCGCGGGCCGCACCAACATTAACTTTTCATATTAAGGTGCGGGCTGCAAAATAACGTCTTACGAGCCGCAATTGGCCCGCGGGCCGCGTGTTTGAGACTCTTGCTCTAGAAGGTCTTATCTTTGTCCATTGGATGTCAGATATACACTGAGGCTCTGGCTTCCTCCCACCTCCAAAGACATGATTGGCAACACTGTGTGAATGTTCTCTGTGTTGGCCCTGCGATGAGGCAGCGACTTGTCCAATGTGTCACCCGCCTTCTGCCCTTGTGCAGCTGGGATAGGCTCTAGTACCCCACGACCCCGAGAGGGACAATAGGTAGAAAATGGACGGATGATGATGGCGTTACGACAACACAAGTAAATGAGATGTGTTGTGTATTGATTGTTCCTGTAAGTTTTAGCTTGGTAGTTTAGTCGCCGTTTTAAGTGGCCGTCTCGACATTGTTGAGTTCAGGACGGGCTGGCCTTTGAGTGTGTCGGGGATTAATGACTGCTACCGGACTCATTATTTTCCCAAATAGATTGTCTCTTCTCCTTACAATGACAACATTTCACTTACATTTATGTCAATTTCCCTGATATTATTTTGTGTTTATCAGCAGATTCCGTTTTATTGGCCAATGATATGACTCTGTCTGTGGTTACATGAACCCGGAAATCATATGCCTTACTTTTTTTATAGAGTTTCATGATTATTGATGATCACTTATCACTTTGTCAAATAATAAGTATCAACTATGGTGACATCCCAAACTTCTGGTCAACATTTTTTCATTGATTTGCTCCTCGTCTGTTTCACTGTCAAAAGCTCCGGAATTTGCATGTGTTTTTTTTTTCATTATTATATTTACATAATAGTGAGAAGCCAAAATCGAAATTGAAATAAAAATTTGAATAATTGTCAAGACCTATGTTAAACCTGCACCATATATGCGTAACAGCACACATATCCCTTCCATGTAGAAGTTTCCTAAAGCAACCTGCTCATATATATGTATATGGAAAATATGAAAAGTAATAAATAAATGAGGCTTTTAGAGTCTATTTTACGTTCCTGTAGACATTTACAGATTGGTCACTGCAAATTAGTTGTTGACTCGGCTCATCATCTTCAGCAACCTTTCTCTGCTTTTTTTGCTGAACTCTATAAATACTTTTTCCCAATTCCTTTTGGTACGTTTTTCACAAGCGAGAACAGCACATGTATGACAAAATGATGATGCTTTTACTTGACTTCCTGCTACAATATGCTTGTTTGCCCTCCAAACAAAATAAGCTAATGTACAACCCACTAATTGCTCATTCATGTCGTCTCTTTGTCCTTTAGATTGCCACGAAAAACAAGGTCTATATATTTGACATCCTTTTACTTGGAGCGCGGGCCTTTAAGAATGGTCTTTCCATGATTCTGCAGAACAGGCACATACTGAAGGTGAGCAATATTTGTTTTAAGTTTTGCCGATTTTTATTAAGCCTTTGTTGACTTTGTCACATGACACAGGTAATCCATGACTGCAGAGCTATTGCTGGATGTCTTATTACACAGTTTGGAGTGAAGCTGACTAATGTATTTGACACACAGGTATATGGTAATAGGAATAAATCTACGTTTTCCAAATATCTGTCCTTGAGTCAGCTTCTTTACTCTTTGACTTTGTTTCGCCAAGGTGGCAGATGTCATGTGCTTCCACTCTGAGACAGGAGGTTTCCTTCCAGACAGAGTGAGCACTCTTCAGGAAGTGGTGAGCCTCCACCTGAAGGTCCCCTCCTCCCAGCTGTTGTCACTGAAGACCAAGTCCAAGCTGACCATGGTACATTCTAGTAAAAGAGAAAAGCTGTTTAATCCGAGTATTTCAACTGACAGTTGTGTTTTTTGCAGGACGAAACAGAGATGTGGTACAAGCGTCCGTGTCCCATAGCCTTGCTAAAGGTGATGACGCTATCCGTGATCCACTTACAGCCTCTCAGACTGGTGCTGCTGGATTCTCTCCTGACAGATTACATGGCCTTGGTGGACACTTACATCACGAACAGCCAGTACCCACTTGATGATTTAGAGAGCATAAATATGGTAAGAGCTATTTTTCCCAAAAACTATCTGTTTGTATCACACTGCGGTTTGCAAATTGATCTCTTTATACTTTATAAATGTATTTGCCTATGCTTAGGGACAGCAAATGTGTGGTTCCCAGTCGGGTTGTGTAATATAGACGATATAAATGTAAGAAATGTTTGCGGAAGCGCTGATAATACTATCGTCATATTGTGATAATGCTTTTTAGCATTTTGATGACACATTGTAGCTCTGTCCCACAAATCTGACACTAGCTTTGTGCACAATGACACATTTAATCGGATTAAAAGCCTAAAAGGACTAAAAATGCTTCATGTAAATACGACAATTTGAATATTCTGACCCGATCACACACGTTTATATCAAAATTTAATTTCGATCAAGATGAGTGGTTTATACCAAAATTCATTTGGATTGTAGCACATGAAAACAAATCTTCCGAAATTTGGTTTAGAATTAACCTTATTGCGCATGTCTTTGATGTCAGCTATACTTTGGTGGTGGATGGGAAGTAAATTTATTAGACTCGGAATGTCCTGCGGTCTCCCTGATTCAACATGTACAGAAGTAGCGTTATATGCGGTTGAGTTTTTTGCTTTAAAACAAGGCTAGCACAAACAAAAGTATGGTCTGGATGTGTTGACGTAACAATAAAAGAAGGGATCCAGTTGTCGTCTTAACAAGCTGTTTTATTCACAACTTAACAGCTCATTCAAATGCTAGCTGTTAGCTTTAAACACTTACATAGAATGTCGTAACATAAAGACACACTGCAGCTTTGATTGTTTGATTGATACTTTTATTAGTATATTGCACAGTTCAGTACATATTCCGTACAATTGACCACTATATGGTAACAGCCGAATAAGTTCTTCAACTCGTTTAAGTTGGGGTCTGTTTTAATCAATTTGTGGTACAAATATATACTATCAGCATAATACAGTCATCACACAGGTTATTCATCATAGTATATAAATTGAATTATTTACATTATTTACAATCCGGGGGGTGGGATGAGAAGCTTTGGTTGATATCACTACTTCAGTCATCAACAATTGCATCAACAGAGAAATGGACATTGAAACAGTGTACGTCTTACTTGGTAGGATATGTACAGAGAGAGCGGAGAACATAGTGAGTTCAGATAGCATAAGAACAAGTAAATACATTAGAAGTACATTTGATTTTTTACATTAGGTTATTTACAATCCGGGGAGATGGGATGCGAATGGAGGAGGGCATTAGTAAAGGGTTGATGTTTCCTGGAGGTGTTGTTTTAGAGCGGTTTTGAAGGAATATAGAGATGCACTTACTTTTACACCTGTTGGGAGTGCATTCCACATTGATGTGGCATAGAAAGAGAATGAGTTAAAAACTTTGTTAGATCGGAATCTGGGTTTAACTTGGTTTGTGGAGCTTCCCCTGGTGTTGTGGTTATGGCGGTCATTTACGTTAAGGAAGTAGTTTGATATGTACTTCGGTATCAGGGAGGTGTAGCGGATTTTATAGACTAGGCTCAGTACAAGTTGTTTTACTCTGTCCTCCACCCTGAGCCAGCCACCTTTGGAGAAGTGGGTGGGAGAGAGGTGTGATCTGGGGTAACCGGACTAGCTTGTTCTGGGATGTTTGGAGTCTAGATTTGAGGGTTTTGGAGGTGCTGGGGTACCAGGAGGTGCAAGCGTAATCGAAAAATGGTTGAATGAGAGTTCCCGCTAGAATCTTCAAGGTGCTTTTGTTGACCAGAGAGGAGATTCTGCAGAGAAATCTCGTTCTTTGGTTGACCTTTTTTATTACCTTGGTTGCTATTTTATCACAGAAAAGATTAGCCTCTAGAATGGAACCTAGGTAGGTGAGCTCATCTTTCCTGGTGATTACAATGTCACTCACTTTTCTAGTGAAGTCACTGACATTCTTAAGGTTGATATGGGCCCAAAAAGGATGGATTCCGTTTTACCTAAGTGTATGGATAGCTTGTTGTCAGCGAGCCAGTTGCAAATATTAAGGAGTGCAGCATTGAGGATTTGTTCCACCTGGGACTTGTCCTTGCCGGATACCAGCAGGGCCGAGTCATCCGCAAACAGGAACAATTCACAGTCGCGTGCTGATGGCATGTCATTTACGTATATTAGTAACAGTAAAGGTCCTTGTGTACTGTCTTGGGGGACTCCACAGCTTACTGAGAGGGGAGGGGACACGGTGCCCTCCAACTAAGATTGCATCCGGCTTGATGAGGTTTTATCGAATCCGATTGTTCGGAGCTTATCCAACAGTAACGCGTGGTTAACGGTGTCAAAGGCCTTCTGAATGTCCAGCATGACCATGCCGCAGTATTTGCCCGCGTCCACCTCATGTTTGATGTAGTCGGTCAGATAGAGAAGGCATGTGTCAGTGGAGTGGTTAGTTCTGAAGCCGGATTGGAATTTGTACATTAGTTTATTAGTAGCAAGGTATCTATCCACCTGTTCATAAACTATTTTTTCCATTACTTTCGAAATGGAACTGAGAATAGAAACAGGTCGGTAGTTACCAGGTTCTAATTTGCTTCCTTTTTTATAAAGGGGGATTACTCTTGCTATCTTGAAATCCTTGGGTACTTGGGCTTGTTTGATTGAGAGGTTTATTATAGGTGTGATTATTGGGGCAATGGTGGTGGCAGAGTCCATGAGGAATCTGGAGGGGATATTGTCTGGGCCGGTGGCCTTGTTTGGGTGGAGAGCGCTCAATTTATTAAGCACCTTGTTAGCTGAGACCATTTCTAATTTGAAATTGTTGTTGATTACGCCTAGCTTTCTGTAGAAGTCTTTAATGTTTTCTTTACCAAAGCGACCAGAGTGATGGGACAGCTTGTTAACGAGAGTTGCCCGTACATAATCACAACATAAAAAGCACAGAACAGCTCCATTTCAAAAACAGAGGTAAAACAAAAATAGTGAACAGAAGGGAAAAATAATATAAAGAAATATCGTGATAACGTAGAACACGCAGAAACGCACAACGCCATGTTTGTTTACAATAGAAGTCACTGCTTAGTCATCACCTGCAGTGAGCAAGCTCATCCAAAAGATGGTGCCATAGTACAAAGAAAACACACCTTTCCATTTATGTTAGGCTCTGCGCATGTCAAAGTAAAGTATTCTATTTTAAGTGTGATGGATGAAAATGCACGTCATAATCTGATAATTTTTTTCAGGGTCCATCTACATAGTAACTTTGTCATCCGAATGATGATCCGATTAAATAAATGCTGTCCTTGTACACGTTACTAGTGACAAGCAAATGTCTTAGCTCGTGGCTAATTTCCCTCCACACTGCGAGTCACTACTCCTGGCTCTACTATACTCTTAGCGCAAATAAAGTGTTTCTTACAAGTGACATTATCAATGCAGGACAAGGAACAACTAAACATGCTACTGTACGCCAGAGGTGTGGACTCGAGTCATGAATTTCATGACTTTAAACTTGACAAAATGTAAAGAGACTTGCATCTCGACTGGGACTTTAAAATCAATGACTTGTGACTTCCCTTGGACTTCAGCCCTTTGACTTGACATGAATTGCTACTTTCCCCAAAACCCAAAGATTAAAAAGTTATTCTGGAGCGCTCCGTATCTTTCATTGTGAATGTGTGTGTCTGTCAGCGTGTGTGCTGCCTGTCAGTACAACAGCCAATCAAATTACATCCACGTTGTTTTCATCCCACAACATTCATCTAATCCAATTGCAGGACAACCAACAAAGAAGAGCTGCCAAACAACGCGGCAGTCAGAAAAAATTATGCCAAGTATAGTTTCGTTCGGGTATAAAAACTACGACTTGGTCAACAAAAAACGAATTGCAGTATGCAAAACATGCGGTTTGAAGATTACAGTTGGGGACACAACAACTTCCAACTTCGTTCGACATTTGAAGTTGCACAAAGAACGGTAAATTTTGAATGTAAGCTAACGTTTATTGGCTAAGTAACGTAACAATGATTTTCTGAGTAGTTAAATCAGTGAGGCTGTAAACTCACTGCTAACGTTATAACCATAGACATCTTATAAGTAGACTCAGCATCAAGTGCTAATGCCTACTGGCGCTGACAAGACGCGGGGCCGCCATCTTGGAGGGGTGACCAGCTCCACTCAGTGCTATTCATTTAGCAGGAGCAATGAACTGTCAGCGCATTTAATTCATCTTACCTCACTGAATGCCACTGATTTTCACACGTTTTGTTGTCATACGTGTAGCTATGATAAAGGACACATGTTTTGCCGTGTTTTATTATTCATAGTTTGCTTAACAGTAATAGAATATTCTCATATGCTATAAGTGATCAGACATCTGAGATCAAAACTGGGAATATAATCCCAGAGAAGGGGGAAAAAAACGGTCAGCTATTTTTAAATTGAAGAAACAGGTTATATATACATGCGAATATCCTACATAAACAATGTATGACTACATTAGAGATCTACATTCTTAGGGCCCTATAGACTTTATCGCTGTTGCTCTAGCAGCAGATATTTTATTCTGTCTTGACACTTTGTATTGATATTTTGTATTACATTCTTCCCGTAAATGATAATGTTTACAGTGATTGTCTTACATGTATTTTTTATGTATGTCGCTTTGGATAAAACCGTCTGCCAAATACTTAAACATAAACATATACAAACATCTGAAAGTCTTTAAATCAGCTAAAACCACAAATATTTTTCACTGGATTCAGAATAAAACCAAATTCTGTCTTACCCAACACTGTTATTATTTGAATATTGTTACTTGAAGACTTATTCCTGGTTACAATTATACTGTTAAGAAAGTATTGTCTCATACTTTACCTAAAATGAGAATGCATCATAACCAGTGGCGGCTGGTGAATTGTGTTTTAGGTGAGGCTGAAAGTTTGTAAACCAAACCCCTGTAGGGTTCATCCTCCCCCAGAAGATTTCTTTGTGATTTTCATATACAAATATTGAAGCTCGTTGCTCCTTCTCAACTCTGTGGTAATATTGTTTTCACAAAATACAACCAATAGTTTGTTAATGTTAAATCTTATTAGTGAAAAGTAATCCCCCGATTCCTATTTTCAACAGTCCGCTCATTTGAGCAGGAAAACGCTAAACACAAACTGTCAGTTTAGCATTTTTGTTTTCTACCTGTTAACTGTCAGTGTAGGCTGCTTGCCGGTTCCTCATCCCCACTTCAAGATGGCGGCCAAATTTCTCGCGTCAAATCAGCCAATGCTGCGTCTCTTTGTAAGATGTCTATGGTTATAACGTCATTGCAAACACGGCAATCTGTTGCGTCCACTGCAGTCCGCTACCTTATTCATACTTTTTGTCCATTGTTTTTTTTTAAGCAGGGTTGCATGAGGTTCTTATACATAACCTTACGCAAGTCAATGTATCACACACAGTAACGCAAAGTTAGACGATGGTCAGCAGCTCCGCGTAATTTAGCCACCTACAAAAAGATAAACATTATCAAATAAAGGTCAGTAAAAATGTATACTATATTAAGACTATGTGTACATATTGCATAGGGCCCTGACATCTAAAAAGTACAACTCTGTTCATTGTTATCTTCATGTATTTGTTATGTTTTTCATGTGTACGCACTCATAAACACATGCAGTATGAGATGAGATCAATGAGATAAGGTAAGAGCAGGATAGAAACTGCTGTGGAACTAGTTACAGTGTAATTATATATATATATATATATATATATATATAATATATATATATATATGTATATGTATATGTATATATATATACATATATATGTATATGTATATATATATATGTATATGTATATATATATATATGTATATGTATATATATGTATATATATGTATATGTATATGTATATATATGTATATATGTATATGTATATATATATATATATATATATATGTATATATATATATATAATGTGTATATATATGTATATATATGTGTATATATATATGTTTGTGTATATATATATATGTATATATGTATGTGTATATATATATATGTATGTGTATATATATATATGTATATATGTATGTGTATATATATATGTATGTATATATATATATATATATATATATATATATATATATATGTGTGTATATATATATTTATGTGTGTATATATATAGATGTGTATATATATGTATATATGTATATGTATATATATATATGTATATGTATGTATACATATATATATATATATTTTTTTTTTTTTTTAATATATCAATTATTATGTTTGTTTTTTTCCCCCTCCCTCAAGGGGGACTCGACAGGGCGGTTACTGGTTCTTCCATCTCCATCGTTCTGGTCCCTGCGGGTGGTTCCCGCTGCCCTGCGCTGGGTGGTCCTGTGGCGGCCGACTTGGGTGGGGTGGCCTGGTGTGGACCGTGCCGTGCTCTCCGGGGGTGGGATCGTGGGGGTCCGGGTGCGGGTGGGGCGGGGGCGGTCTTCCCGTCCGATTGCGGGGAGTCTTTGGGTCCCCCAGGGCGGGGCGTCCTGCCTTTCTGCCTGTGTGGGGGGTGGTCTCTCGCTGGCTTGGGGTCTGGCAGTCCGCTGCTTCTCTCGTGCCCTGTCCTCTGCTGGGCGCGTCTGTCTGCGGCCTGCTGCTGGCTTTTCCGGGCGGCATGGTGGGCCGGGCTCTGGGGTTCCCGTCGCTGGCCCGCCTGGCTGCGTGGGGCCGGTGTTCCCTGGGCCCCACACCGGCTGTTTGGGTTGGGCTCTCTGGGCGGCTGGGGCCGTACTCTGGCTCCCACGCAGACTGGGAGTCAAATATATTGTACATACAAACACACATATACTCACACACACACCGTTATTCATACATACAAAATATATAGGTACTTAAGCTCCCACATACATACACAAATACAGTGCATACCTACATACTCCAAGTTCGACCATCTACACGCACATTCACGGAACACAAACATACATATACACATACTGTACATATACATTTACTGTACAAACATTCATATACACATTCTGTACATATTCAAGAACATGTACATACATACACTCATGTACATAATCACATTTCACTAAACATATTAACATTCTTGCCCTAGGGCAGGGGTCTGCAACCCGTGGCTCTTTAATGCCACTGCTGTGGCTCACTTTGGCTTTGAAATAAAATGTCAACAAATATTGGTTACTTAATTAATTTTATTAATTTTGTTACTTTTAATATAACAGTTATTTTGGAAAGTTCTGGTATCTTATCATTTGATAATAAAACATTTTAATATATTGTCAATCAAAGGCAGGTAGGTAAGTAGGTAGGTAGGTAGGTAGGTATTTATTGTCATTGCACAAATACAAAGAATATTTGTTTCCAGCACAAACCCATTCAAGATTAAACAGACAGTGTACAGGGTGACAGAACAGGAACGCTTATGGGTCGCCACAAGGCACCCCGTAAAAGGCGGGAAAAAGTTCAACACTGGGTATTCCATAGTAAATCACATATACATATTACAACATACATCTCGAGACTTGCAACAGAGGGAAGGGAGTGGGCGCTACAATGGCTGGCTGCAACTCCTCTGGCGCTGCCCAGCCGTCCATCACCCCTAAGGGTTTCGCGTATACCACCGCCCCTGTGCATCATCTCTTGCTGCCAAGCAATTGTATTGTTTTTAGCGTTCAACCCCCCGGTAAGGTAGTAATGGCAGGATCAAAAAAGAGAAACATTTCTGACTAAAAAATAAAACATTTAATGCTTCATGGACGTATTAATTTGCTTTCATTAATGACGAGGTTGTTTCTTTCCCTTTTTAGTCAAATGAAATATACTGCAGTTGTATGCCTTCTGAATATTGGCGCGACTTGATTTTTTTTTTTCTAAATTCATTAATAAGGGAAGGACCAGTGTATTTTTTTTCGAATGTTCAAAATAATTTGGTGATTTGCTTATACCCAGAAATAATATGTGAATCGCTGTCAAGTGTTTGATTTCATAAATTATATAGCATACATGTAAGGAAACTATAGTGAAGTGAATTATATTTATATAGCGCTTTTCTCAAGTGACTCAAAGCGCTTTACATAGTGAAACCCAATATCTAAGTTACATTTAAACCAGTGTGGGTGGCACTGGAAGCAGGTGGGTAAAGTGTCTTGCCCAAGGACACAACGACAGTGACTAGGATGGCGGAAGCGGGAATCGAACCTGCAACCCTCAAGTTGCTGGCACGGCCACTCTACCAACCGAGCTATGCCACCCCATAGGTGGTGTTATCGTCATTTTAAGAATCAAACAGAGTTTGCGGCTCTAGTTGGGTTTTCTTTGGGGGGAAATGGGCTCTTTGTATGCTGAAGGTTGCCGACCCCTGCCCTAGGGGAAACTGGGTAACACATGGCACACTGACAAAGCTTAACCCATTGTTACTATAACAATCTAAAAGATTAATATAGGTTGCCTCTCTCTCTTCCCCTTCATCTTTCGGTATTCCTTTTTTTTTCTTCTCTCTAGTTATCATTATGTATACGTATTGTTGCATTTGAACAACTGTATTGTTGATAATAGAGGTAAACTATTGGAATTGTTCATGATCAACAGTGCTTTTTCTATTGGTATTTGTATTGCTCCAGTTGTATTGTAAAAATGCTCATTGTCATTTCTATATTATTATTTATTTTGCTAACTGCTTCTTTGCTAGCACTTGTACGATCATATTTGTACATATCGTATGTGCTGGTGTTCTACTGTTGTTGTTATTGTTGTGTTTGCTGTTGTTTTTGTCCCTCTGTCTAATCCCCTCAATTTCCCCCTCTCTCTTCCTTTTTTTGTCTTTCTATCCCCTCCTGCTCTGGCCCGGCTGCACCAAATAATAATATAAATACATTTAATAAAGTCAAATTCAAATAAGTCAACAAGAGAAGTATCCTACACTTTTGTAAAGTAAATCTGAACAGCCGATTAGGGCATCTACATCAACTATATGATTTGCCTAAGAAGCTGGACAGGACTAAAACAAAAATAAGTTACAATGTAATATGCCATGGAAATACAATGTTAACACTTTAGTGCAAATAAGTACAGTTGCACTTGTTTTTTCAAATGTGTTTATTCTGTAAAGGAATGATGTCAGCACTATTTTTTTTCCTGCAATTTCAAATGCACTTGTTTTAATAAATAAATACAGCATTTTAAAAGCATACACAATCTGTGTAAATATATTAGTTTGTGGTTAAAAGGACTCAAAACTCAAAATGCAGGACTTGGGACTTACCTTGAGACTTTCCAGTCTTGACTGTGCACTTGACACATGACTTGCCTGTCTTGACTCAAGACTTGACTCGGGACCTGAGGGCAAAGACTTGAGACTTACTTATGACTTGCAAAACAATGACTTGGTCCCACCTCTGCTGCAAGCCGTGTGAGGATAGAATAAGCCATGCTAACTGAGAGCTCCTGAATGTAAACAAGGGTGGACTGATTGATACAAGTATCAACAGATACAATACTAAGTACCGTATTTTTTGGACTATAAGTTGCAGTTTTTTTCATAGTTTGGCGACATATACTCCGGAGCGACTTATGTGTGAAATTATTAACACGTTACCGTAAAATATCAAATAATATTATTTATCTCATTCGCGGAAGAAACTGAGAAAATGTCAGCAATCGTCACATACACGTGAACGAAAAAGAATTCGGCGGGGGAGGGTCATGGCAGAAGTGCATTGTGGGTCATGGAATGCTAACTGCTATATACTATATGCTACTGCCGTAGCTATCAAAGTGGTTAATTTCATCGTTGGCGGTAACTTATAAAAACTTAGAAGGGCTGAACAAAAATAGGACCGAAAAGGAAATCATGTACTGCAGAATACTCAATATCAAATAATATTATTTATCTCTTTTTCGCAGAAGAGACCAAAAAAATATCAGCAATCGTCACATACACGTCAACCAATAAGAATTCGGCGGGGGAGGGTCATGGCAGTAGTGCATTGTGGGTCATGGAATGCTAACTGCTATATGCTACTGCCTTAGCTATTAAAATGGATCATTTCATCGTTGGCGGTAACTTATATAAACTGATAAGGGTTGAACAAAAATTGGACAGAAAAGGAAATCACGTACTGCAGATTACAAGCTGGACGTAGTGAAGTATTCAGCAGAAAACAATAAAAGGAAGCGGCGCATACCTTTGGAGTTGGCAGAGTTGTTTATAAACAACATCGAGGAAGAAGATTTCATCGGATTTATCGATTAGGAGTGACAGATTGTTTGGTGAACGTATAGGAGGGGTCGGCAACCTGCGGCTCCGGAGCCGCATGCTACTCTTTGATCACTCTGGTGTGGCTCAGCTTTAAACTTTCAGACCTTCCCAAATTTACCTGGACACTTCTGACTTCAGTGCCTTTCCCTGAAATTGTCTGAGGTTAGTATACTGCGAATTTCACTCGGACAGCAACATTGAGGGCGAGCCGTGATGGCAACATCCATAACATCCTTTTATACATGTAGTTGAGCCCACTGTTACACAACACTATGTACGTGCCAGCCGGTCACGAATTGTGTGAGACCTCTACTACAATCCTCAAGCGATTGCAAGGCATACTTGTTCAACAGCCATGCAGGTTACACTGAGGGTTGTGATATAAACAACTTTAACACTCTTACTAATATGCGCCACACTGTGAACCCACACCAAACAAGAATGACAAACACATTTCGGGAAAACATCCGCACTGTAACACAACATAAAGACAACATAACAAATACCCAGAATCCCATGCAACCCTGACTCTTTCGGGCTACATTATACACCCCGTCCCCCCAGACCCCGCCCTCCTCATATGACGCGGGGGGAGGTTGGTGGTAGCAGGGTGTATAATGTAGCCTGGAAGAGTCAGGGTTGCATGGAATTCTGTTATGTTGTGTTTATGTTGTGTTACAGTGCGGATGATTTCCCGAAATATATTTGTCATTCTTTTTTGGTGTGGGTTCACAGTGTGGCACATACTTGTTAACAGTGATAAAGTTGTTTAAACTGGCACCCTCACTGTGACCTGTATGGCTGTTGAACAGGAATGCCTTGCAGTCGCATGTGTGCGTCTGCAGAAGCCAAATACAAAAATGTGACCTGACTGGTAAACTGTACAAGTTATGGAGGGCACTAAAGACAGTGTCATAGTAAGAAAGTATTTATGTTTGTTGATTGGGTTTTACTCAGCAGACGTCCGAGGGTTTAGTCACTCTGTAACCAGCGAGTCTCCCGGACAAATCGGGAGGAATTGTATGTGTAATGCTAATAAGGGGCATTCATATAAAACTCACTGACCGCACTATCATCAAATCTTCATATTTAATTGCGGTCCGCGTGTCTGAGACCCCTGGTTTATACATAGCACAAAGCAAAAAAAAAAACTGTATACAGTGTTATTTCGTTATAAATTTCAAGAGTCTTGTGGCTCCCGTTATTTTCTTTATTTTGTGAAATGGGTCAAAATGGCTCTTTGAGTGGCAACGGTTGTCGACCCCTGACGTATAGCATGTTCTATATTTTATAGTTATTTGAATGACTCTTACCATAATATGTTACATTAACATACGAGGCACATTCTCAGCCGGCTGTTCACTATTTTTTATTTATTTTAAATTGCCTTTCAAATGTCTATTCTTGGTGTTGGATTTTATCAAAAATATGTCCCCCCCAAAATGCGACGTACATATGTTTTTTTCCTTCTTTATCATGCATTTTCGGCCGGTGCGACTTATAATCCGAAAAATACGGTAGTTTAGTTTCAGGGTTATTTCACTGCAACAGCAAATTCTGTTGAGTATTGGTATTGTCAATACTGCCCTTGTAACTATGTGGTATTGTATTGTTATCCACATGTGTAGTATTGTCCACAAATATTGTCAAGTAGCCAAACAACAGAAGCATAAGAGTTTAGTGGGCGGAATGGCTCGGTTGGTAGAGCGGCCGTGCCAGCAACTTGAGGGTTCCAGGTTTGATTCCCGCTTCCAACATCCTAGTCACAACTGTTGTGTCCTTGGGCAAGACACTTTACCCACTTGCTCCTAGTGCCACCCACACTGGTTTACTATATAAAATGTTTTTAGAGGAAATCACTATATAAGTATAATTAACAAGTACATTTTAACAAAAGGGGAGCTAGAACCGTGTTACGTATATAATGACCAGATATTAACAATAAATTATCAAGTATATTACTAATAGTTTTGAAGAAATAATACAACTGATATGTATCCACATACGTCAGCAAGCAGCAGAAGTGGGAATCTTTGGGCGCCTCACAATATTTTTTTCCCCATAATCATGCGACCTAGACGTGTATCGTCTCTCGACTTACCGGTGGCCAAACTGTATTGTCAATATTATCTCTTTTGACCTGGTATTCTACTTGCTGATTGCCTCTTCTTGGCTGGTTCCTTTCTGCTGTAACACGGTCCATGTTAGCCTTATGCTGAAGTGTACAATGCATTTATTATTTTCTTGTTTGACTACTTCATATCCAAGCTAGCTTAGCGCCGCTGCCAGCATAGCTTGTCTTCTTATCCTCCCTTCTCTGCGTGTCCGCGCTAACCCAGCTAACAAATAACGTTAAAATAATTTAATAGTGCTCCAACAGTTCGTAAGAACCAAACCTAGAAATCACATTTAGAAAACAATGGCATTAATGCCACATTTTCGAAGTGTCTGTGTATGTAACTAACATACATAAATAATAGATGCTTAGAAATATTGGCCGTGCGATGAGGTGGCGACTTGTCCAGGGTGTACGCCGCCTTTCGCCCGATTGTAGCTCAGATAGGCACCAGCGCCCCCCGCAACCCCAAAGAGAATAAGCGGTAGGAAAATGGATGGATAGATGGATGCTTAGAAATAGGGCTGGGCCGATAAAAGATATCAATATATGTCACGATAGACACATAATATCAATGAAAAGGAGCCTCTTCATTGGCTGACGGTACTAACTTGTTTTCAGTAAAGCACGGCTGCTGAACACCCACCTGGAAAGATCGAAAATACCTGCGCTTGCTGTTACAGCAGATACTGCTGGGAAAAAAAAACAAAAGAGGAAATCAGAGGAAGAAAAGAAAGACCCTGTATGTCTAAAAAAAACAAAGAAGAGCCAAAACTGAAATAAATATTGGTCTGGGGTATTTAAGATAGAGGCCATTGCAGGCCAGTCTTGGCCTAACTTTGGATGTGCAAGTGGCTGTTTTCCTTCTAGACAGGTAGTGTAATGTTCCATCCGTCCATTTTCTACGGCTTGTGGTTCTCGGGGTAGCGGGGGTCTGGAGCTTACCCAATGTTCCATGTTCCTATATTTTGTGTGTATCCTTTTGCGTGGCGACGTGTATTACTGATAATCATCTATTTTCTTCAACAAAACACAAACTCGGGGATCCTTCGATGCAACTTAAGACTGTCAACAGGCTATGCGTGTGCACGTACAGCTTGTGAGCGATTTTGTGCACTTCCAGAGAGGAGGAGACGAGAAGGGACTATTGGTGAGGTGCGCGGAGTGGGCGGATATTCAGTTTGAATTCTGCCTAGTGACACAAGATTCAAGTACCGCCGCATTAACATCACACATACAGTACCATCAGAGCAGCTGCACTAAATAACTGAACTAAAGTTTCATCTATGAATTAACATTCGCATCTAGCAAGGAAGAAGACGGTTCAATACATGTTACAAATGTTTAAAATAAAAAAATATAACATTTTACCCTAGGCAGACATAAGGTTTTTGGTGATATACCTAATGTGTTGTCAAAATGGAAAAAAACAATACTCAAACATGTGAGGTTGCAAAAAATAAGATAATCCAAACCTGGAATACAAAGGGTTATGGTCATCTATCATGTACTTGCATATTTATATCAAAATGTTGCATTCACAGGAGAGTGTGTTTGAGATACCCTCTGGGCTCAGGCAATTGGAGCAGATGCGCCATGAGCGTCAAGAATCTGCTGTCAAGCACTACCCAGTCACAGACAAGGGTCTGTTAGCTCGCTTTAGTCCTCAAACTTGGTCCCCAACCCAGGCATTACCTGTGGAAGAGGAGCACGAATGCACTGAACAAACTGAGGAGTCACCATCACCAGAAGTGGATCAAAAAGAAGTAGATCCAAACCAGCCATTCACTAGCCCCTTGGCTGTCGCTTCTCTGAATAAAGCAGCTCAAAAGTCAGTCTCCAGTACCTTGTTTGACCACAGGAAGGAAATCTATACCAGCAGTCCCCTACCTCAGGGTGTAGGTAGTCCAAGCTCATCTTTACTGATGACAGCGATGGGTCAAGGAAGGCACTTTGGTAAAGAACAATCACCAATCAAGCTAATACCGCCCCTATCATCAGGCCAGGCCCGCTATTTTGGTCACCAACAGCACAGATCCGTAGAGAAAGATGTGGAATTTGAATAATCTGTGGAATTGAGGCAGCAACTTCCTGCTCAGACTTCAACTAATAGTACCAATTCCTCCTGGTTTGTTGTTCCACAGTTTAACCATTAGGTGGCAGTAAATATTAGCTTTTGTTCAACATTTGCAAGGCTATTTCAAGAGTTGTTTTTATTTCCCGGCATGCCTGTGTGCTCCTGTGTTTGTTCATGTTTGTTGGCCTGTTTTGAGTTGTATAATGATTAAAAATGTAATGTTTCATATGATTATGATTAAAACATTCTCAAATGTGAGATAAGCATTAGTTATTGTGAATGTGTTTTTACTTACTTTACCAAGTAAGTGATCACTTGAGCTTTAATATGAATATTTGCAAAGTGTGATTATCAACAAAGCTTAATATCTGTCTTGCTTTTAATTAGTGTTGAAAAGCAGACAGACTTATAGATCTTCTATTAATTTAGCAAAAACAACACAGACACCCGTTAGGAGGTCAGCTGACCTAAAAACTAAAACAAATAACCTCAATAAATCAATCCCTTTAGCTTTAACCATCATTACACACAGGTGGCCAACACCTGCTACGTTCCACACGAGCAAGGACATTGGGATCTTGGCCATCTAATTTGCTACACAAGGGTCCCATGCTGCTTTTGGCAGAAGGGGTACAATGCTGAAATGTTTCCCTGATGAGGAGGGGTAAGGGTATCTGGAATGGAAACAAGGCAAGGACAGCAAGCAGCAGGACGTGGCTGCAGCCTGCTCTGCCAATTAATAGGCTGCCATGGGCCCTGATGTGGGCCCTTTCCAGAGCTGTCTACTTGAAAGCATAAAACCGATAACGAAGGATTTTGAATAACTGGGAGGCAGCCCACTACAAAGCCTTGCATCTCTCTTAGCAACCAGCTCCTCCTCAACGTCGGCTAACACAAACTTCCCTAATATGGCCCCTTTAACTCTTTGAAATGTCGTTACTCAGGCAGTGAAATGCTGGGGCCATTGTAGTGTAACAAGATTTTTCCACTTTCATCGTTGCACACGGTCACAAAATATGAGTGCCACATTCATCATTGGTGGAGGTGTCTGTGGCAGCGGTGGGGGGTCTCTGTGGAGGACACTCCTGTCATTGACAACCAGATTTGGGCTCTTATTTTAGAGGACCTTGCATTTCCCCTCCGTCACAATAATGCCTGTGTGTAGCACTTCCTGTTTCCCAGGCCTGGGAGGAAGGAACAGGGCGCTTGTCACACGGTAGTCACTGCTTCCTCCCCCCGCCCCCCATTCTCCCTGTTCCTAAAACTTCAGACAGTGTTGTGTCCTTCACAGGGAATGATGACTGCAATGTTCGCATCCCAGCCGGATGCACCGATGCTATTTTTAGCCTTAAGTTGGAAAGGTAGCTAACAGATGTAAACACACAAAGTTTAAGGGTGTCCAGCTGTGTTGATGTTGCTCTCTAAAAATGGAGGATTGGTTGTGCAAGGTCAATGATCATTTTGAGCCAGGTGGAGGATCATGTTATAAACTTATTGACCATTTAAATATGTAAAACTTTCTGGTTTGCTACATTTGTTGCTAAATTTAACTCAAAATTTGAATCCCGCAGAACTTCTCATAGTAATGGTAATCCATCCATCCATCCATTTTCTACCGCTTATTCCAAAGACATGCACCTGGGGATAGGTTGATTGACAACACTAAATTGGCCCTAGTGTGTGAATGTGAGTGTGAATGTTGTCTGTCTATCTGTGTTGGCCCTGCGATGAGCTGGCGACTTGTCCAGGGTGTACCCTGCCTTCCGCCCGATTGTAGCTGAGATTGGCTCCAGCGCCCCCCGCGACCCCGAAAGGGAATAAGCGGTAGAAAATGGATGGATGGAGTAATGGTAATATTTTGTGTAATTCTTAAAGAACGACCACTCAACAAAAAGAACAACACCCTCCACTCGCAGTGGTTGTATGTGTTGTAGATTGCTATTAAGGCACAATATGGTGTGTTTTACTTCATGTAATAATGTAAAACAGTGGCACACATAGCACTTTAGAGAGTTGTTCTTTTTGCGGGTGAATCGTGGTTTTTACCGTTTTGAGCAGATGGCAGACAGCATGCATGGCATCGTGTGGGTAAGGGGTTTTCTGATGTCAACATTGTGAATTGAGTAGTCCATGGTGGTGGTTATTCAATTCAGTTAATTTAGGATAGCCCTTAAGATTCAGCATATTGTTTTCAAGTGGGTCCCGTATGGTATGGGCGGGCAAATGATATGTTTTTAACCTGTGTATTTTGTTGATTGCATTTTAATAGCAGAAAAACAGTGGCTAAATTCTGAAGCCCATCGCTGTGCTATTCATCACCTAATGTTAACCTCAAGTTGCAAAATGATACATACTGCAAGGATCTCAAAACATTTCCTGGAAACTGAACATCTCAGTTATTGCATGACCAGCATACTCACAAGACATATCACCCATTGAGCAGGTCTGGGACGCTCTAGCTTGGCGTATACATTAGTTGGTCGCAGTTCCTGCCAATATCCAGCAGCTTCACACAGTCATTGATAAAGAGTGGACTAATGGGGAAATATTCAGCTACAATGTAAGCTTAAATAGGATGGTTGTTTTATAAATGCATCCAAAATCTGTCACGGTGATTTGAAGCAATGTTAAATTAGCAATTACCTGAATTGAATGGAGCATCGTGACATGCCACACCTCGGGTGAAGGGATTATTTTATAAAGGAGAAGTGATTCTTAAAGATGTCATTATGATTTCTTTTCTACATTTAAAACACTTTCTACATAACATGTAATGGTGGTGCGTTGGCCTAAATGTTGCATAGATTTTGTTTTACAGACCATCTTCAAGCCACTTTCTAACTTTCTCTTCACCGTTCTCCATCCCGTCAGCCATGCTACATTTTATAAGAAATGGCAACAGCAGAGGATTTACAAGCCTGTCTGCACCACAACGAAAAAAAAGGAACTTGTTGACAACAACTTTGTAATATAATTTAATAGAAATGGCGGACTTACACACAGCTTTACTGGTACACCTCTGCCATATATGAAACTATTTGCTGATGTAACTAAGGCAAAACATGTTGCTAAAGTCTCAAAAAATCAATTATAATCACATGTCTATAATCTAAAATCAATGAAAAAAAATAAAAATACATACACCAAAATGCATCAATTGAATTTGTTTTAATCAGCCTCTTAACTCATCCAACAGGTTTGAAATTATAAAATAATATTGCTGAATAGACAATATGTGTAATATTTTTTATTTTTGACAGTCCATAATTGTTGAGCATAGGGACGGCAAGGCGCAGTGGAAGAGTGGCCGTGCGCAACCCGAGGGTCCCTGGTTCAATCCCCACCTAGTACCAACCTCGTCATGTCCGTTGTGTCTTGAGCAACACGCTTCACCCTTGCTCCTGATGGGTGCTGGTTAGCGCCTTGCATGGCAGCTCCCTCCATCAGTGTGTAAATGGGTGAATGTGGAAGTAGTGTCAAAGCGCTTTGAGTACCTTGAAGGTAGAAAAGCGCAATACAAGTACAACCCATTTACCATTTACCATTTACACATTACATACTGACAGAGCAATTGCCTAATTTCTCACAGCTGTGTGTAACTGTCAGATTGCACATCCTTTTCAGATGTGTTAATATAAGTGAAGTGAAGTGAATTATATTTATTTAGCGCTTTTTCTCTAGGGACTCAAAGCGCTTTACATAGTGAAACCCAATATTTAAGTTACATTTAAACCAGTGTCGGTGGCACTGGGAGCAGGTGGGTAAAGTATATTGCCCAAGGACACAACGGCAGTGACTAGGATGGCGGAAGCGGGGATCGAACCTGCAACCCTCAAGTTGCTGGCACGGCCACTCTACCAACCAAGCTATACCTACGGAATAAAGACGCGGAACAGCGCTCGCAGTTGAGTTTTAGTCTTGATAGATCACACTGTGTGCTAAATAATTATATGTGCATCTTCTCCTCCTCGTGGGTGTTCTGATGATCAGCATAGATTCTGCATATTAAATGATAAATGGGTTGTACTTGTATAGCGCTTTTCTACCTTCAAGGTACTCAAAGCGCTTTGACACTACTTCCACATTTACCCATTCACACACACATTCACACACTGATGGAGGGAGCTGCCATGCAAGGCACCAACCAGCACCCATCAGGAGCAAGGGTGAAGTGTCTTGCTCAGGACACAACGGACGTGACAAGGTTGGTACTAGGTGGGATTTGAACCAGGGACCCTCGGGTTGCGCACGGCCACTCTTCCACTGCGCCACGCCGCCCCATATTCATGACGACACACATGCTAAAGGGATTGCACTCCTTATTCTGTTCACTTTAGAGATGCAAAAAGTAAATTTTTGGCGTGCCAGTTTTTTTCCGGTTAGTGTAATTGGATGAATATTGGAAAATCTGGCACGGAACAGTGCTTTGTTCACGAAAGTGGTGAGGGCAGACAGGCAGTGACCATAAGGTAGAAGGGTTGTATACTGGTACTAATAAATAAAAAAACGGTACTATACTGCTTCTGAAAAATATTATTACATTTTTTTTTCCGGAAATGACGGCACGCGGTCATCATGTTGTGACATTGCTAGTAAAACAAGCAGATGCGCACGTTTGGTATAGCACACACACCAAGTACTTAGAAGCAGACACATGTGCAGAGAGAAGAAGGATAATTCATGCTTTTTGGCTTAAAAAACAACTACAAAGATAAAACTATAAACACTACTCAGTGGCCTAGTGGTTAGAGTGTCCTCCCTGGGATCGGTAGATTGTGAGTTCAAACCCCAGCCGAGACATACCAAAACTATTAAAAATGGGACTCATTACCTCCCTGCTTGGCACTCAGCATCAAGGGTTGAAATTGAGGGTTGGAATTGGGGGTTAAATCACCAAAAAATATTCTTGGGCGTGGCACCAATGCTGCCCACTGCTCCCCTCACCTCCCAGGGGGTGAACAAGAGGATGGGTCGAATGCAGAGGACAAATTTCACCACACCTAGTGTGTGTGTGATAATCATTGGTACCTTTTTTTAAAGCGCCGCTCTGCAAGCGGTGCTTCAAAACATAGCTAGCTACTGGATAACGTTAGTGTTTTAGCTACTTTTGAATCACCAAACCTCGCTTCCATGCGAACAAATAACTATGATTCTTACAAGTATCATTTCTGAAAGATGAGACGTACCGAAACGTGCTTCACTACACACCGTATGAGGATAGAATAGCTAATCGCTAAAAGCAAGCTAGCGCTCCTGAATGTAAACAAATATCATGGGTTGGTCCACACAGACACCGACTTTAATGATACCAAGTATATAAGCTTTATACAGGTGATAGTACAAATATTACATAATTGTTTATTGTTTTACTATAACAACATCTTTTGTTGTTTTTTATTATTTATAAACCCAGGAATTATGTCCCTGGACACAGGAGAACTTTAATTATGGACAATGTAGGATGCTGTAACTACTTGGTATTGGATTGATACTAAAATGTATAGTATCACCCAAAACTTATGTAAAGTATCCAACCAATAGAAGAATAAATATAGAAGTTTAGATATAACATGTAAAATTACACAATATGTTACTGCATACGTCAGCAGTCAAATTAGAAGCGTTTGTTTGCTAACTTAATACTGAAAAAAGAAGTTGTCTAGTATGTTCACTGTTATTTAATGCCAAAATTGTTCTTTGGTTCCATTTAAAAGCTTATATATTCTGTATCATGGGATATTACGTAAAAATTAAGCTAATAATTAAATGTTCTTGTGGTCCCCTTAATTTTAAAAAGTATTGAAATAGAGCGGTACCAAAATATTGATATTTGGACAATCCTATAAGGTAACTATTTAGCTCCCTAGAAAACAAGGACAAAACCGGTGAAATTGGCATGTACTGTAAATCGTAAATAAAACCAGAATAAAATGATTTGCAAATCCTTTTCAACCTATATCCAGCCTGCAAAGACAATCTATTTAACGTTCGAACTAGTAAACTTTGTTATTTTTTGCAAATACTAGCTCATTTGGAATTTGATGCACGCAACATGTTTCAAAAAAGCTCCTCATCAAACACTTTTTTGGAACTTCCCACAAGTCGACAGGCTACTTGGGAACAGGTGGGTGCCATGACTGGGTATAAAAGCCGCTTCCATGAAATGCTCAGTCATTCACAAACAAGAATGGGGCGAGGGTCACCACTTTGTGAACCAATGCATAAGCAAATTGTCAAACAGTTTAAGAACAACATTTCTCAATCAGCTATTGCAAGGAATTTAGGGATTTTACCACCAGGCTGACAAGAAGTGAGGCAGACACAGGTAGTGCCTCCACGGCTATACACAAAGTGCATTGAGCGTGTGCGTGCGAGGGAGCGCGTGCTTGTTGCCATGGGGAAAAGGCAGGGGAAAGGCATACCATGAGGCAGCAAGTACCTCTGACTCAAAGTAGGGGGCGATATATCAAAAGTTCATGGGGACGGCGTGGCGCGGTTGGGAGAGTGGCCGTGCCAGCAACCTGAGGGTTCCTGGTTCATTCCCCACCTTCTACCAACCTCGTCACGCCTGTTGTGTCCTTGAGCAAGACACTTCACCCTTGCTCCTGATGGTTCGTGGTTAGGGCCTTGCATGGCAGCTCCCGCCATCAGTGTGTGAATGTGTGTGTGTATGGGTGAATGTGGAAATAGTGTCAAAGCGCTTTGAGTACCTTGAAGGTAGAAAAGCGCTATACAAGATAACCCATTTAACCATTTATTTTTATTTAACTACCAACACCTGTTAACCCTTAAGAAATACAAGAAGAAGACAACGACTGCAATGCTTCCCGCAAACTGAAATGCTTTTTCCCCCTAAAAATGGAGGATTTGATTTCTAAAATAGGAAATTTACTAGACTGGACTTTCAATCAAAGCAAGAAGTCATTAATACTGGGAAACCAATGCCGGAGCTGCCAGATTTAATAATCAAACGTGTGTGGTCTGAGGACAGAAAATAACGCGTTCATTTAAAAAGGATTGGTATACTCGAAAATAATGACTTTGTAGATGTGCTACAAAAAACGTCTTTATTTTTTTTCCCTGCCTTTTATTCTCAACAAGTGACTGTGTTTGGACCCAAATGGTCTACACGGATCTGAAAAACCTGCCAAAACGCTTCGAAAAACATGAAAGCTCATCTGCCCACATTCAAGGTCAGATTCTTTTAAAAACGTTTGGAATATCACATATTGGTGTGGCTCTAAATGAACAAAGAAGACTAAATATCAGCATCCACATTGTCAATGTGAAGGAACATGGTGAGGTATTAAAAGACCCGATAAATGCCACTTGCTTTTTGGGGACCCAGGAGCCTGTATTTGGTGGTAACGATGCGCCTCCAATCGTGGGAGTTATGAGGAACTATTTCACTCTTATGCAGAAACACATGGAAACATCCACTGTGTTGCGTGCTCGACGCATTTTGGATGCGCGTGTGTTGTCACCCCTAAATGCTACAGGACCGGAGCAAGCAGGATTGAAGGTAAGAGCTTATTTAATATAAAATTACAACAAAAGAACACTTGTACAAAGGGTAAAATAAAGGTGTGCCAATGGACGGAAAGCGGAATGCTAATAGTTAGCAAGAGTCGAATTCAAAGGACTCAGAAGCGCGAGCCGAGCGCACAGAAGCTAAATTATGACTTAGCAGAGGACATACAAAAAGGCGAGAATAGCAAACGCAAATGTTGCATGAAGCAAACAAATTGTCCAGACAGAACTAAGGTAGCAGGCGGTCTTAAATACTAACATAATAATTCAAAACAGGTGTGCATCAGGCGCCAGTGCAGGTGAAACAAATGAGGTTGCCATGGTGACGAATACAAAACCAGGAAATGCACTCAATTCAGGGAACGGAAGAGTCCAAACATAATGAGAAAATACAGAAAATCTAAACAACAAACGATCGCAACATTGACGTTGGCGCGACCCCAAATTCAACTTTCCCTTACATTTTGCTTCCCAGTGATTCAGAAATAGGCTTTTAGATAGTCTTTCTTTTTCGGACTTAAACAGACAATAAATATGGTATGAAAGTCAGCAATTTCACTACAATACTTACCCACATACATATGTACATACTCTCCCAAATACCTACACAAATACAGTACATACTGTAAATAAACACACGGTACATACATCATCATCGGTCTCGGCGAAACCTGGCTTAAACCAGACAACTTTTTTGCGCTAAATGAGGCTTCTCCACTTAACTATACGAATGCGCATTCTGTCCGTCCCCTTAAAAGGGGTAGTGGGGTCGCACTAATATACAATGAAAATTTTAACCTTAGTCCTAACCTAAATAATAAAAATAAATCGTTTTGAGGTGCTTACTATGAGGTCCGTCACACCGCTGCCTCTATACCTGGCTGTTATCTACTGCCCCCCAGGGCCCTATTCGGACTTTATCAGTGAATTCTCAGAGTGCGTCGCTGATCTAGTGACGCACGCCGATAATATAATCATAATGGGGGACTTTAATATCCATATGAATACCCCATCGGACCCACCGTTCGTGGCGCTCCGGACTATAATTGATAGCTGTGGTCTTACACAAATAATACATGAACCCACGCATCGCAACGGTAATATGATAAACCTAGTGCTTTTCAAGGGTGTCACCGTTTCCAAAGTTATGATACTCCCGTATACTAAAGTAATGTCCGATCATTACCTTATAAAATTCAAAGTTCAGACTCATGTTCGGAAAGCTAATAATAATAACTGCTATAGCAGCCGCAACATTAATGCTGACACAACGACGACTCTTGCTGGCCTACTGCCCTCGGTAATGGCACCATTCCCAAAGTATGTGGGCTCTATTGATAACCTCACTAACAACTTTAACTACGCCCTGCGCGAAACCATTGATAACATAGCACCGCTGAAGTTAAAAAAGGCTCCAAAAAGGCGTATCCCATGTAAGAAATTAGAGCTCCGAAATTATCATGTAGAAAGCTGGAACGCAAATGGCGCGCGACTAAACTTGAGGTTTTCAATCAAGCATGGAGTGATAGTTTAATAACTTATAAACGCATGCTTACCTTAGCTAAAGCTAAATATTACTAAAATCTCATCCGCCTTAACAAAAACGATCCAAAATTTTTGTTTAGTACAGTAGCATCGCTAACCCAACAAGGGACTCCTTCCAGTAGCTTCACCCACTCAGCAAATGACTTTATGAATTTCTTTAATAAGAAAATTTAATTTATTAGAAGGGAGATTAAAGACAATGCGTCTCAGCTACAACTGGATTCTATTAACACAGATACGACTGTATATACGGCGGATACTGCCCTCCAAAATAGTTTCTCTCGTTTTGATGAAACAACATTAGAATAATTGTTACAACATGTAAATGGAATAAAAAAAAAAACATGTTTACTTGACCCACTTCCTAGGAAACTTATCAAGGAGCTCTTTGTATTATTAGGTCCATCAGTGCTAAATATTATAAACTTATCACTTTCCTCTGGCACTATTGCCCTAGCATTCAAAAAAGCAGTTATTCATCCTCTCCTTAAAAGACCTAACCTTGATCCTGACCTCATGGTAAACTACCGACCGGTGTCTCACCTTCCCTTTATTTTGAAAATCCTCGAAAAAATTGTTGCAGAGTAGTTAAATGAACACTTAGCGTCTAACAATCCATGTGAAACCTTTCAATCCGGTTTCAGGGCAAATCACTCTACGGAGACAGACCTCGCAAAAATGACTAATGATCTATTGCTACGATGGATTCTGATGCGTCATCTATGTTGCTGCTCCTCGATCTTAGCTCTGCTTTCGATACTGTCGATCATAATATTTTATTAGAACGTATCAAAACACGAATTGGTATGTCAGACTTAGCCCTGTCTTGGTTTAACTCTTATCTTACTGATAGGATGCAGTGCGTCTCCCATACTAATGTGACCTCGGACTACGTTAAGGTAACGTGTGGAGTTCCCCAGGGTTCGGTCCTTGGCCCTGCACTCTTCAGCATCTACATGCTGCCGCTAGGTGACATCATACGCAAATACTGTGTTAGCTTTTACTGTTATGCTGATGACACCCATCTCTACATGCCCCTAAAGCTGACCAACACGCCGGATTAATGAAATCAAACAATGGATGTCTGCTAACTTTTTGCAACTCAACGCCAAAAAAACGGAAATGCTAAATATCGGTCCTGCTGTACACCGACCTCTATTTAATAATATAACTTTAACATTTCACAACCAAACAATTAAACAAGGCGACTCGGTAAAGAATCTGGGTATTATCTTCGACCCAACTCTTTCGTTTGAGTCACACATTAAAAGCGTTACTAAAACGGCCGTCTTTCGACTCCTCAATATCGCTAAAATTCGCTCCATTTTGTCCACTAATGATGCTGAGATCATTATCCATGCGTTTGTTACGTCTCGTCTCGATTACTGTAACATATTATTTTCGGGTCTCCCCATGTCTAGCATTAAACGATTACAGATGGTACAAAATGCGGCTGCTAGATTTCTGACAAGAACAAGAAAGTTTAATCACATTACGTCTCTACCGGCTCACCTTCACTGGCTTCCTGTGCACTTAAGATGTGACTTTAAGGTTTTACTACTTACGTATAAAATTCTACATGGTGTAGCTCCAGCCTATCTTGCCGATTGTATTGTACCACATGTCCCGGCAAGAAATCTGAGTTCAAAGGACTCCGGCTTATTAGTGGGGGGGGGGGGGGGGTTGTTCACATATACGGTCCTCTCCAAGGTTTCTCATAGTCATCATTGTCACTGTCACTGACGTCCCACTGGGGTGAGTTTTTTTTTGCCCTTATGTGGGCTCTACCGAGGATGTCGTTGTGGTTTGTGCAGCCCTTTGAGACACTTGTGATTTAAGGCTATATACATAAACATTGATTGATTAATTGATTGATCCACGCGCACATTCACTGTACAAACATACATATACACATACTGTACATATACAGGCACATATGCATACATACACTGATGCATATAATCAAGTTTCATCAAACAAATATTAACAATGTTCCCCTAGGGCAGTGGTCCCCAACCACCGGGCCGCAGAATATTTTTTTTTAAATAAAAAAATGTTTATTTTTATTGTTTTTTTTTTAATTATTAAATCAACATAAAAAACACAATATACACTCACAATTAGTGCACCAACCACAAAAACCTCCCTTTTTCATGACAAAAACATCCCTTTTTCATGACAAAGAAGAAAAAAAAAAAAAAGGACACCACCCCCGGGCCGCGGGACAAATTATTAAGCGTTGACCGGTCCGCGGATACAAAAAGGTTGCGGACCACTGCCCTAGGGGAAACTGGGTAAAACACGGCACAATGACAAAGCTTAACATAACGTTTCTATATATAACAATCTACAAGTTTAATACAGTTGGCTTTTCTTTCGTCCTCTCCATCTATCCGCTTTCTTTTCAATCAATCAATCAATGTTATATTTCTATAGCCCTAAATCACAAATGTTTCAAAGGACTTTACAAACCACTACGACTACGACATCCTCGGAAGAACCCACATAAGGGCAAGGAAAACTCACACCCAGTGGGACGCCAGTGACAATGATGACTATGAGAAACCTTGGAGAGGACCTTAAATGTGGGCAACCCCCCCCCCTCATCCAGGGGACCGAAAGAAATGTTGTAATTCAAGTTATCTTTACATTTGAAACAACTGTATTGTTGATAGTAGAGGTAATTATTGTTATTATTCATTATCAATTGTGCTATTTATATTTGTATTTTCATTGCTCCATATGTAGTGCAATAAAAAATACCAATATAAATAGCACTATTGATAATGAATAATAACATTGATAATGATTATTCGTGGATAGTGAATAATAATTCATTCTTTTTTTTTTTTTATTGCGCCATATGTAGTGCAATACTCCTCTCTGAGCTGCCACCTTAACGTGGTAGAGGAGTTTAAGTGTCCCAATGACCCTAGGAGCTATGTTGTCCGGGGGCTAAAGCCCCCCTTGTAGGGTCTCCTAGGGCAGAATGGTCCTAGGAGAGAGATCAGACAAAGAGCAGCTCGAAGACCTCTATGAAGAACACAAACAAAAGACCCAGATTTCCCTCACCCCGACGCGGGTCACTGGGGCCCCCCTCTGGAGCCAGGCCCGGAGGTGGGGCAAAATGGCGAGCGCCTGGTGTGTCCGGCCGCGCACAGCACGAAGAGGCAACGTGGGTCCTATCGGGCTCTTTTGGCTCATAGGACTCCGCAGGCAGCAAATAGGTACCAACAGGCCAAGCGGTGTGCGGCTTCAGCGGTCGCGGAGGCAAAAACTCGGACATGTGATGAGTTCATGAAGCCATGGAAAACGACTTCGGACAGCTTCGAAGCGATTCTGGACCACCATCCGCCGCCTCAGGAAAGGGAAGCAGTGCAATGTCAACTCCGTGTATGGTGCGGATGGTGTTCTGCTGAACTCGACCGCGGATGTTGTGGGTCTGTGGAGGGAATACTTTGAAAACCTCCTTAATCGCACCAACACGTCTTCCTGTGAGGAAGAAGTGCGTGGGGAATCTGTGGTGGGCTCTCCTATTTCTGGGGATGAGGTTGCCAAGATAGTTAAAAAGCCCCACGGAGTGGATGAGACCCGCCCAGAGTTCTTTAAGGCTCTGGATGCTGTGGGGCTGTCTTGGTTGACAAGACTCTGCAACATCGCGTGGACATCGGGGGCGGTACCTCTGGATTGGCAGGTGGTGGTTCCGGAGGGTGTGTTCCAACTATCGTGGGATAACACTCCACAGTCTTCCCGGTAAGGTCTATTCAGGTGTACTGGAGAGGAGGCTACGCCGGATAGGCGAACCTCGGATTCAGGAGGAACAGCATGGTTTTCGTCCTGGTGGTGGAACTGTGGACCAGCTCTATACTCTCAGCAGGGTCCTTGAGGGTGCATGGGAGTTTGACCAACCAGTCTACATGTGCTTCGTGGACTTGGACGTTGCGGCGCACACGCAGTCTGCTTTTCCCTCCTCAGCAGGAGCACCTAGAGGCTCCGCTGCAAGCGTGGCAGGACACGCCCCCGCACGTGCCGCAGCCACGAGCCTCCACAGCTGGTGGCAATCATCAATCAACGCACCTGGTATTGATGAGAGGCAGCAGCATAAAGACTCACTCAACTTACTACTCCATGCCGGAACAAAGCTCTGATTAAGTAAGCTTCACGTCTCTGGCTCCTCACCTGTGTCTCTCTCTCTTGCTTGCTTTGTCTCCTTTGTGCCTAGTCCTTATCTGTCCTTGTCGTCTCCTGTTCCCACAGTACCTACGTATCTCTGCAGTGAGCTGTGCGTCTCACCTGCTGATATTTCCCCCCGGACTCTGACAGCCTTCCTCGACCCTCGACCCCCGCGCTCGGACCTGGATTTCTGGACATCTCTCTCCTGCCCCCCACGGACCTCACTTGGATTTCGGACCTCTTTTGCTTCACCCCTTTGGACTTGTTTGCTACCACAATCAACACACACTTACAAAAACCGCTGGTAACTTATATTTGGTTAACTTCCACACCTTGCCTTGCATCCACACACATAGTAGCATATAGAGGTGCCAGATCAGGTGGTTCGGGCATCTGGTCAGGATACCACCAGAACATCTCCCGAGTGAGGTGTTTCGGGCACGGGGAAAGACCCAGGACACGTTGGGAGGACTATCTCTCCCGGCTGGCCTTGGAACGCCTCGAGATCCCCCGGGAGGAGCTGGACGAAGTGGCTGGGGAGAGGGAAGTCTGGGCTTCCCTGCTTAGGCTGCTGCCCCCGTGACCCAACCTCGGAAAAGCGGAAGATGGATGGATGGATGTAGTGATATAACGTTCATTGTCATTTCTGTGTTAATTAATATTTACTTCAATAAATGCTTCTTTGCTATCACTTTTCGTATCATATTTGTATGTATCAATCATGTTGCTGATGCTCTTCTGTTGTTGTCGTTGTCTCTCTGTCTTATCTCCCCTTGTCCCCGCAATTTACCCCGCTGTCTTCTTTTTTTTCTCTTTCTATTCCCTCCTGATCCGGTCTGGCTGTGGCAAACAATATAAATCCATTCAATAAAGTCAAATACAAATAAGGCAACAAGAGAAGTATCACACACTTCTCTTTTGTAAAGTAAATCTGTACAGCAAATATTGGCATCTACATTAACTATAAAAAAAATATTTAAAAAAAGACAATGTGCAGATGAAAGTCTATCTCTACGCGGATGACCTCCTTCTGTGTGTCTCAGACCTCCCTGTCTTGGTCCCGGCTGCCTCAAGTACCTTTCATGCATTTGGACATGTGTCTTGTTACAAACTACATTTGGGTAAAAGTTAAATATTTCCTATAAATTCTGCCACTAAGAAATACCCTTTGCACAATTTCTCCAATAAAATTGCCTCTCGAAGTTTCACATACTCGGCCGTCCAGGACACAAATAATTGTGCAGAACTTTATAAAGCCAACTTTGTTCCAGTGTTGCTCAGAATCCAGAGAGATTGTGATCACTGGTCCCTACTTAATGTATCTAGAGTGGCTTGTGTCAACTCCATTAAAATAAATATACTTCCGCTTTTGCTAGGATATTTGATATGTATTGGATTGTATTTCTAGCAAATGTATGTGTCAAAAAATAAATAAACAGATGTTTAAAAAGAATAAAGTTTGTCCTTAATGTGTTTAGCTGTTTATCCATCCATCCTTTTGGGATCACGGGGCGTTGCTGGAGCCTATCTCATGTTTAAAAAAACAATATTTTATTAAAGCAAACTTTTTTTTCAGTCATGGTAATAGAACAAATATTTGTCAAGGGTACACTTATCAATGATGAAAAATTATATTTATCTGCAATTCATCGCAATTAATTTGGAGTTAACTTTGAACAAAATACAATTTATTGGGATTATATATTTTAATCATTTGACAGCCCTAATACAACGTTTTGTAAAAGTTAATCAAATAAACCAAGGTTCCATCTTTGTGACAGTTTGACTCTGAAACAGACCAATGTATAATTCATTGCTTCTTCATCTCAGAAAAATGGCTTTGAAATCTGAATGTGGAGCTCAAATATGGGCTTGCAAACACAAATTGTGTGGGATCGCTAAGGTTCCACTGGATGTTGTTCATTATATTGTCAAGCACACAAGCCAGTACACCGTCCTGTTAGGGCTGCTGGTTAACAAAGCAACGCAGACACGTGTCAGGCTACATTATTGAACACTTGGATTTGTAGCACGCTTGTGGCAGCCCCCATAACAAAGGTACCTGCACCCACTGTCTTATTTACTTTCCGCCATTTTACTGTCACACAGCATGGTGTCCAGTTACAAACACCACAGAAGTGACAGAACATGCCAGCACTCCTAAGCAACAATCCCTCCTCTTAACGAGTGTTCAGCTGAAGATTTCTTCATAATTGATAGGCCATCATTAAATATTGAGAGGCGATTTACTTGAAAAAGACAAAACAGTGTCTTTGAACCGTTGTGTCTTTGTTTGCGTATGGTGATTTTAGAGGATGCTAACTGCACTAACATGTGGCATTTTTTTCACCACTGCTGAACAAAGGGAAATGTTTCCTAACCATTTGGAGCGCTGGACCATTAATAACCACTTTGTTTTTGAGCTTGTTAAATGTGTTCTCCTGATTGCACCTGCTACGTTGACATTTCTCTGCTAATTAAAAGCTTCACTTCATGTGAAAGTTGGTCAGAAGGAACTTATTTAATTGGCCCACTGGAGTAACATGATCTACTGCTTCTGCTGCTGCTGTGGCATCCTGCAAGCCATAACAAATTAGATGCATGTCAACAAAATAATCTCCAATTCATTATTCATGGTACCACATGTAATCCCTTTGTATTTATAGACTGGGCTGCACATAATCAGATATCAAGTTCTGCTATGACACTGAACTATACCCCCACACACTATCATCCATCTGTTAGAAAATGCTATTGTTGAATGCTGCCCAGCCCCCCAACTCTGACGCTCTCTACACTCTTCTCTCACGTTACAAAATGACCCTCTTTTGCTCTCCCCTGGTCACATTCATCGGGCCAATGAATATTTAACGTGAGAAAGGCCGACCTGTCCAGATGGCCTCTAAAGTACAGAAAAAAATGAAGACAAAACACAGCATTAATATTTTAGACCACCGTATATTTACCTGCACTTAGGGAGACCTCTGGAAATGTTGACACCTGCATTCTGAGTCAGTTCGTTTGACAACAGACAACATAAATGGGGGACTCGAGTCACATGACTTGACTCGAGTAATACTTGAGTAGTTAATTTGAGGATTGGAGACTTGCTTAACAACATTATTAAAAGACTCACCTTGAGTTTGACTTGGATTGTTTTCACAATTTTAGACTTGACTAGACTTGAGACAGATGACTCAAACTCACTTGACTTTTTAAACTTAAATATTTTTCAACATTATTTTCGCAATTATTTAAAGTTTGATTACAATAGATAAGAAAATGTGTTTTATTTATACATTTGTTTTAGAGCCATGAATTGATTTACGTGGACCCCGACTTAAACAAGTTGAAAAACTTATTTGTGTGTTACCATTTAGTGGTCAATTGTACGGAATATGTACTGAATGAACTGTGCAATCAACTAATAAAAGTTTCAATCAATCAATCAAAGCCCAATGCATAGCAGGGACTAGCAGAGATCAGCAGGTAAATGCAGAAGCAGCAGGCATGCAGGTGACTTGTAAAGGAGCTTAAAAAATTTTGATTTACATTCAAATAGTTATTGTTATTTATTCCAATTCTAATTTGATTAATCATTTTTTTAAGAATACATTTTCTTTGTTTTTAAGAATGTATTTTTTTAAAGACTCAGTGGCCTAGTGGTTAGAGTGCCGCCCTGAGATCGGTAGGTTGTGAGTTCCTACCCCGGCCGAGTCGTACCAAAGACTATAAAAATGGGACCCATTACCTCCCTGTTTAGCACTCAGCATCAAAGGGTTGGAATTGGGGGTTAAATCATCTGCTGCCCACTGCTGCTGCCCACTGCTCTCTTCACCTCCCAGGGAGTGAACAAGGGGATGGGTCAAATGCAGAGGAAAAATTTCACCACACCAAGTGTGTGTGTGACAATCATTGGTACTTTAACTTAACTTTTAGGCGATATTTGCACCTATTTCCTGCATGCATACGCCCTACGTCAACAGCCAAGAGGATCTTTTGGAACCTGTTCTGATAATGTTTTTTGATCATTTTTATCCCAAATAATTAGAGGTCTAGTGTTTAATCAAAATAAATGTATTTTCCTAAGACTCAACTTTTTCCACCTGCGTTTAGCAAGTTGTCCTTCTGGAAGATAGGTTTTGATCCAACATCGGTTTAAAAGGCAACAAATTAATTTTGTCAATAGAAGGAAAAAGAACACATTGGATTTAAAATCGGAGAGACTTTATATTAAGTTTAAGTCTTTTAAGGACTTTAAACGTTACCAACGTCTGTCTCCCCGACACCAGCATTCATTAAAATAAGAACGACGGACACCTAGGGTGGCCAAGAGAGGTTATAAGGAATGCAAACACCAAAAGACAATCATAAAGCAATAACTTTCAGCAATAGCACGATTGGTAAAACCACAATACAAATACAAATGTCACAACACAATACTATAAAGCCGCAGAGGACGCGCAATAGACACAATGGAAGTGACAGTGGAGCAAGTTTCGCCAATAGACCAAGCTGAGGCAGAAGGTTAAAAACATTGTAATGAACATATTATATTATTATTATTGGAAAAAGTAAAATAAAAAAATTGTTATTTATGACTAAAAAAGTGCTCAAAAATACGTCAAAATGTTTTAGTAAGACTTTGAAGCTGCACTGTTTGATGGATTTTCGGGCCATTACAGCTACCTAAATCAGAGATACAAGTATTAATATAGTGTCTGTATAAGGACTGCGAAATGGCACCCATTAGCAGTCATATTATCTGCTGTTTTGTTTCACAATAATATGTAAAAACAACTTTTCCTACCTTCTGGTACCTGCTGATGTGTATTTGAGATCTGCATAAGTCAGTGTCGATCAGCTTTTTCTTTTTCTCTATCTTCTTATTATGGTACATTCACCCGCTGCTGTTGCCATTTCGAAAATAAAGTAGTGTAAAGTTCTAACTTATATCCCGCCATGGAGGCACTAAAAACTACCAGTGTAGTAGCTTTACATAATTCACCCACGGAACTTTAGTTATCATAGAGTTCCGGTCGGACGGTTTTTCACAGGACACATTTCCGGCGATGTTGTTGCAGAGGAGATACTGCTCCGTTGATGATTTAAGTTAAGTCTGAATGTAATTAAAAGAGTTAGCGCCATCTTTTGACACTTTTTCCACTACAGTCCTTGCATTCGACACCAGTACATCAAAGATGATGGGGAGAAGACGCTGTCGAAGGTCAGCCACATGAATAAGACCGCTCTCAAAATGGCACATCCCGAAGCAACTGTCAGAATGTGACTTAAAGATGGTCTGTAAAATATAATGTATGCAACGTTTTGACCAAGGAACCACTATTACATGTTATGTAGACCACAAGGAAGTGTTTTCAATTTAGAAAAAAATGCGCCTTATAATTATGTTCGCCCTATGGTCTGGAAAATACGGTAATTCTTCAAGTACAACTCACAGAATCATTTGACACCCGTAGATAGCTGACAGCTGTGAACAGCATACTACGCACTGACTGAGTTGTTGGGTGATTATTTTGTTCACAAAGATGAACAAATGTACCAAAACATTGCTTCTATTTGGGGAAAAAACAAGACAGGAAGAGTTTGAGAGGGGTTATGAAAAGATAAAAGTGGTTCAAATAATCTCAACCACTGAGGTTTTCTTTCGCAATCCGGAACTTCCATCCATTCATCCATTTTATACCGCTTATTCCCTTTAGGGTCGCGGAGGGCGCTGGTGCTTATTTCAGCTACAATCGGGCTGATGGCGGAGTACACCCTGGACAAGTCGCCACCTCATCGCAGGGCCAACAATCCGGAATTTATATAGCCTAAATTGAACAACATAACTATAAGACAGCGGCGGTTGCTGGTCTTTTAAGGAACATTGTTCACAAATACAATCTCTAATAACATTAATAAAATGTATAAAGATGTTAGAATTTACAAAAAAAATGTCACTTATAAAATTGTAAATATCTCCATATCAGTGCAGAATACAGTGAAACTTGAAAAATGCTCTGGCAGCAGTTTATATTTTAATAACACTGATTCATGTTAAATCAACAATGCAGTTTATCATAAACTGACAAAAGTAATGTAACCATTCAGGAAAATGGGGCAGCGTGGCTCGAATTGTAGAGCGGCCGTGCAAGCAATTCGAGGGTTCTTGGTTAGAATCCAGCTTCCGCCAGAGCCACGGCAGTTGTGTCCTTGAGCAAGAACACATTTCACCCACCTTGCTCCTGATGGGTCGTGGTTAGCGTTTTGTATGACAGCGTCCGCCATCAGTGTGTGAATGTTTGCGTGAATGGGTGAATGTGACGTATAATGGAAAGCGCTTTGGGTATCAGGTATAGTAAAAGTCCATCCATCCATCCATTTCTACCTCTTGTCCTTTTGGGGTCGCGGGGGGTCGCTGGAGCCTATCTCAGCTGCATTCGGGCGGAAGGCGTTGTACACCCTGGACAAGTCCCCACCTCATTGCAGGGCCAACACAGATAGACAGACAACATTCACACTCACATTCACACATTAGGGTCAATTTAGTGTTGCCAATCAACTTATTCCCAAGTGCATGTTTTTGAAGGTGGGAGGAAGCCGGAGTACCCGGAAAAACCCTAGCAGTCACGGAGAGAACATGCAAACTCCACACAGAAAGATCCTGTGCCCAGGATTGAACCCAAGACTACTCAGGACCTTCATATTGTGAGGCAGATGCACTAACCCCTATTCCATTGTGCTGATAGTAGTAAAAGTGCTGTATGAAAAACACACGATTTACCATTTAATGTTAACATACAATGGACGAACCCATTGACAGGCTAAGAAAAATATGCATTGCAACCGATTTAAACGTGTCCAAACGTTTAACAAATAGGATTTTAAGAGAATAAAATGCAAATAAAACAGCTAATGCATCCCCACTTAAAGGAAAATAGCCACCAAACTCTGTTGAAACAAATATTGGCCGTTCACTTTGTACTACAATGCCCGTCTGCTGCTCTCTGCACTGATGCCTTGCTATGAAAGTCAACCCTAATTTTAATTTAACAGAGTCAATTTGTACAACACGGTTCACATATAAAACATTGAAGGCAAAGAGATATTTTATAAACTAATATTCAAAAACAATATATTTATTGTATTAACTAATACATTTAAACATGTCCGTATATGTATATATCAATAGATGTATATATAGTTATGATTGTATTTATATTTTAAATATTTTTAACTTGTGGCAGGCGGACTTGAATTGCTTAATTCACCCCTCAGTAATTTGGGACTTGCTTTAGGGTGAGACTTTAAAGTTATTACTCAGGACTTGCTTGTGATTTGCACACGAGTGACTTACTCACACATCTGATCAAAACAACATGGTTTTGTGGAACCAGGTGGTTTGGTTGGCCAAAACTTGCCAAGGTATAATCCGGGGCAGTAAACTTTAATTTGGGTGTCGGTGTCTAGATTGATTATATTATTTACAGTGTCAGGGAAATTATATTTTGAAAAGCAATTAGTTCTATTTACAAGTTACATTCCCCACAACATTTAATTTAATTTGTAACACAATTACTCCTCGATAAATGTTAATTACCAGTGAAAATTATTACTGCATTACAATACTTTTTAGGCTTTTTTTCACTAACCGCTTCTTTGTTATCACTTTTCTTATCATATTTGTTCATATCATTTTTACTGAGGCTGTTCTGTTGTTGTCTCTCCGTCTTATCCCCCTCTTGTCCTTGCAACACCCCCCCCCCCCCCCCCCCCCTCTTATTTTTTCCCTCTTTCTATCCTCTCCTGCTCCGGTCTGGCTGTGCCAAACATTAACCTAAATCCATTTAATGAAGTCAAATACAAATAAGGCAACAAGAGAAGTATCCCACACTTCTCTTTTATAAAGTAAATCTGTACAGCCAATACGGACAACTACATCAACTATATAATTTGCCTGAGTATCTGGACAGGACAAAAAAAATACTTTTTTTCTTTGACGTGTTGATGCTAAGGGGAACTGCATTTTTTCGTTCACAATCATTATGAGAGACAAGTACACGTCTTTTTTTTTTTTTTTTAGATTTTAAAGATAACGCTTAAAACGTGTGGGGAATGGCAGTCACCGTTGTAGCTTTCAAAGCCCTCTAAAACAACTTCAAAAACCTTGCAGCAATGTTTTGTATACATAGTGTAAGTCTGTATATAATGTAGTAACAGACACGTTCATAACAATATGTAATATGTTACATTTTTACCTTATTTTGATAATTTCAATCATTTCTGGGACTTATTTATTCCACACATTGATTTCTGTTTCCATAGCAGCTCACGTCTGACTTCTGGCAAACTGTGTCTTCCTACTTCTGGAATCAAACACAAATATGTTTTTTAATAATGGCAGACTTGGTAACAGACAACAAAGACAACTATTTCTGGACAAATGAGGATTCTCAATCGTATACTTTAGAAGCTAAATACACTGCTGCCTATAGAAGCCAGCAGAAAGGAAAAGTGACACGTTTAAATAGATTTTGACGCCATAAATATGGAACTAGGAGCTAAGCTATTTCGACATAAATGGAGTGCTTACCCAAAATCAACAGGATATGTTCCTGGCCAGCTGGACAGCTATACTAACATCGACAAGTCTTAGCGACAATACTCCAGCACAGACTGGACGGCAAGGCAGGTTCAAATAGTTTCTGTCTGATTGACACCAGGTGTGGCCAGGTGCCAATCAGCCACAACTGAGGGGACACAGCACTCAGAAAGACAAACAGGAAACTGAACCAAAATAAGAGTGCTGACAGGAAATAAAACAAACAGAGGAAAAACTTAAACTTAAACAAACTGTCAGGGACAAGCCTGACAGTTGCCCCTCTTCCCACAACGGATACCAGACATTCTAGAACCCCCCAACCCCCCAAAAAACAGTCAAAAGTCACGGGAGGGTGGAAAGAGGACAAGGAGGTGCGCCGCCAGGCCAAGTGTCCCTGCAACCAGCGGGGATGAGTCAGGAGGCGACGGCGAGTTGAACGCCACCACAATTGGCGAGGCGGTCGCCCATGGAATGACCACATTCGTGGCCAATGAGAGGATGGTGGCGCCCTCTGCTGGCCCACCGGAGAAGATGGTGGTGGCACCCACTGCTGACCCACCAGTGAAGGTGCTGGTGGCGTCCTCTGCTGGCCCACCGGAGAAGATGGTTTTTGGCGCCCGCTGCTGGCCCATTGGAGAAGATGGTGGTGGTGGCGCCCTCTGCTGGCCCATAGGAGACGATGGTGGTGGTGGCGCCGTCTGCTGGCCCACCGGAGTGCCTGGTGGCGTCTGCTGGCCCACCGGAGTGCATGATACCGTAGGTTGCAGACCCACCGGAGATGATGGCGCCGTAAGTTGCAGACCCACCGGAGATAATGGTGATGTCTGCTGGCCCACCGGAATGCGTGGTGGCACCTGCTGGCTCACCGGAGTGCGTGGTGGCGTCTACTGGTGCCGTAGGTTGCAGACCCACCGGAGATGATGGCGCCATAGGTTGCAGACCCACTGGAGATGATGGTGCTGTCTGCCGCAGACCTACGGGAGATGATGGCGCCGGAGGTTGCAGACCCACCAGAGATGATGGCGGCATAGGTTGCAGACCCACTGGACATGATGGCGCCATAGGTTGCAGACACACACGAGATGATGGTGGCATCTGCCGGCCCACCGGGGATTGTGATGGTGTCTGTTGCAGACCCACTTGTGTGAGGAGTAGCTATGCCTCCTCAGCTGCACAGCTACTCAAAGCCCCTTCCGGGAAGAAGTAGTGGACTACCAAGTGCTTGGCAGTGAAGATCTTCCTCAGGAAGCAAACATTGACCGGTTTTGGGCCATGCTAGGGAGAGATGGAAGATTCCAGACTCTAGTGCATTTGATGAAAGCACTTTTGTGCGTGCGACACAGCAATGCATCATCAGAGAGGGTGTTCAGCATGGTTAGAAAAATAAATAGTGACAGAGAATAGAACAAGGATGGAAAATTCAACCCTTACCTCAACAATCAGTAGATGAGTGTTATGTGTGTGTGTATGTGTAAATAAATGAACACTGAAATTCAAGTATTTCTCTTATTTAAATATTAGTTTAGTTAGTTTAATGCTAACGGCAGTTATTACAGTGTTTCCTGGTCTTGTGAGTTTGCGCACGGGCCAAAAACTCCGCTGCGTGTCTGTGTGGACATCTTGTGTGCCGCTGTGGTATTAATATGAGTGTGTATTATTTCTTTCTTTATTCTTTAGTGGAGAGAGATCCTGTTGACTGTGGACTGTGTATGATGCCCTTTTGTTTTTTGCCATTAAAAAAAAGAGGTATGTCTGTTATGAGTTTTTTGGCTTGGTAATTGTAGAAATAAATATAAAATGAGTTGATGTGAGCGGGACAAACGAGGTATACTGCTGCACATATTAAGGATCCTTTTTCTTATTATATATTTTTGTTATTTGCTGATGTATATATTTTATATACAGTTTTTTATTTAAATAATTAGAGACTATTTTATGCTTTACCTTTTATTATTATCATTATTATTTTATTTATTATTATTACTATTTCCACATGTAAACATAAATAACTGAGTTGAGTGCACTGACGCTCAGAGCTGTGGAAAGAGATCTTGTTTACTGTGGACTGTGTGTGAGACGCCCTGTTTTTGTTTCCATTCAAAAAAAAGAAAAGGTTAATAAATCCTCCACATCAACTCCTGTACTTTCTTTTTTATTAGCGCAAACATTATTAGAAAGACTGTGCCTGTCTCTTTATCAACCTTAACATGAAGGACACGTGTAGACGTTCAAAAAAGGCTGGCCAAGATATGACGTTTCTGTTGTCCGAACTTGTGGTATGCAAATTCATAAATTTCTTGTTTAAAAATAACGTCATAGTTGCTTCTCTTTCTGCTTGGAATAACCTATTCTGTCTATGTTCTGACCAGGTCTCGTGTAAGAGAGAGACCTGATACATCATCATCAATAAAAATAATATTCTGTTCAGCTCTACAGCTAATTTGAAACTCATGTTCATTTTAACATATTCAATTTTAGACGCAATAAAAATAATGCAAAAATATCGAAACGGCTGCAACACCTCAGTCCTGCAATCTGAGGCAGAGAATGAGGTTGAGCTGCCAGAAAAAGGAACAGGAAGCCAGTGTAAGTGTGTTCTGTCTTGTTTTTGTACTACATGTATATTTGGCAATTTTGGTATTGCAATAATCCTAATGATATGGTTACCAAACAGCCATCGTCTCGGGGACTCGGATGATATCGAGGAAGGCCTGGGAAATGGTGACCTCGTATCTCTGGGGTTGGCAAGCCAATTGCACTGGCAGAGTAAGGAATAATCTCTTGACATCGAAAAAACGAAACCACCGCATTAATATTAAAGATATGGTTAACATTCTTAGTGCTAAAGATATTCCCCTCTCCTTGTATCCCTTTTCCCAGCTCCACGGTCTCGCCGAGTGCCAGCAAGAGTCATTAGTACTCGTCAACTCAACTCCTCAACTGGAGATAACTTTCTAGGTAAAGACTGATCTCCGAAATAATATTGAATACAGTGGGTCCCATCTATATTAACACATCCATGGTCACTTGGTTTCAAATCAGATTGCATCTGATCTCGGATTTCTGCATACTGCATAAAAAATCAACAACCATTTCATACCAATGTATCCCCCTTAGCACCTCACCATGGGGAAGGACTTATTCATATGACTTCACCAGCACCTGCATTAAACATGCAGAGAGTTACACAAGGTAGGGACTGAAATATTAGTGAATAGATCGGCCCCTTGGGTATTATCAGTCATGGTTAACTGATGACTCTCACAATGCCCACCTCACCTGGATCGGCAGTCCCTCCTCGATTCCCTCCACCCCCCGCACCAGCCCTCAACATGCGGCAGACAGAGGAGCCTGGATCCAGACTGGCCTAAAGGCCAACATGGCGAGGGGGAAAAATGGCCGCCAACATTTCCTGCTCTGGTGAGCAATAACTGACAAATACCGGATGGTCATTCTGTGCCACAGATTTTGGAAAAAATTCAAATTCACAACCAATCACATATTTTATTCAAACTTTGTCAATAACTTTTGTCATTAACCAAGGTCAAAAGCTAATGTCAGGATTGTGAGTAATGAGGATTAACACTGAAACATGATATATTTTATACTGCTGTTTGTCAACAGGGGCTGAGGTCTAGATCTTTAGCCTGCTGGAAACAATTAAAAACACCCAAGACCAGCTGATGGCGAAGATCAACTTCTTAACCAGTAGGTTGACTATGTACCCCGGGGCCAGAAGTTGAAATGCCGGCCAATATCCAGTGTCACTGGAACAGTTGGAGGTATTTGAGGCATTTTTGAAGGAACAATCAAATGGCCCAGCTCGACAAAGAGTGGTGAGGTTTCTTACTTAATATGAATAGTGCCATTAGGTTTATTGATTGTCCATGATAATGCAAATATTCTATTGAATCATCCCTGACAACCAGGCCTGTCCTGAACCGCCTTTTCCCAGTGGTAAGATTATGTCAGTGAGCCACAATCTGCCTGGTTTGACATCGTGTGCAAAGGTATCATAGGTCCATGAGCCAAGAGAACAGGTTCTGTTTTTCTACATTTCTGGACACTTTCAACAGGAACAAAAGGAGCAAGTTTTCAGGAGGCGTTCCTTGTCTATGGTTCCTTGTAGTGCGAGACAGCGCGGTCTGCGACTGCAACCGGCTAGCCAATGCCCCTTCACAGCGGATTGGTTCCTATTGGTTATAAGTTCAGTGACGTGTGTTCAGGTCCGCACTCGGCTATTTATATGATGTGAGGTCTTGTTAATAGGCCTACACGAATACAAACATAGAATGATAGTACAAATATAATAAGAAAACAATGTCAACTTCCCAAAGTTGGGTTATGGATATTTACTGTACTGGAAGTAGCAGACGATGTGCGGGTGACGTCACGGGTTGTAGGGCTCCTCACATCCTCACATTGTTTACAATCATGGACACCAGCAGCGAGAGCAATTCGGACCGAGAAAGCAACAATTTCCCCATTAATTGGAGCGAGGATGAAAGATTTGTGGATGAGGAAAGTGACAGTGAAGGACTAGAGACCAGTGGGAGGGATTCACATAGGGAAGATGACCTCCAGCCCTTGCTGAATTTCGGGAGATTTTCGGTAGAAAATTTCTTCCGGGAGGTTTTCGAGTGAGTCACTGTGTATCCATGTCTAGATAATAACAGGTGCCATAATTTGCTATCAACTATTTTGTACTTGCAGGTGGAAACAATACAGAGCATTTCGACAGTTTGTCCACTTCTGCTGGGGATATCTGGGAAAGGAGATATGGGTGGCACTACCAGCTTGTGTAGTACATAAGATTAGAACAACATTTCCATCGATGGACTACACGGGGTTCCAAGACGTGCAGTGACTGCAACAGAATCCATATGGCCACTTTAGTTAACGCTTAGCGAAGCGACTCCTGTGCTTGGCGATGGCTTCCTCCTTGTCTGGCTTCTCCAGTTCATCGCAGAGGAAGGGAGGCACATCCGCGGTGATGCTGACTGGTGTTCTCTCGTCAGGGGTCTGTCTGCAGCCAGAAAAAACCTCCCTGATCAAGTCATCTACGTAGCCTGCAAAATACAATTCTACATTTTCCTGCTCACAACATAATAAACTCATGGAGAGTTAAACCTGACAGTATTATTATCATGATACAAAGTGTCGGGTGTTTACATGTTTTGTGTCCTCTACACTTACGGTATGTTGGCTCTGTCGCGATTTTCTTGACCACATGGCCCCCTGCTTTATACTTCGGGTAGCGTACTGCATGGCGCTCAGCACCCGCTTGTGTAGTGGCTATAGGATGGCTCGAGTTTTCATTCCAGTGCACCCCGGCAAGCAGGTTCCTAGGTGTGGTAAAAGAATAATGTAATTTTTAGATATTGTGTCCTTTACTCAGCAGGGAGAACAGATACATTTGAACATGTGTGTTTAATGATGTCCTATGTCCATCCATCCATCCATCCATCCATCCATTTCCTACCGCTCATTCCCTTTGGGGTTGCGGGGGTTGCTGGTGCCTTTCTCAGCTGCAATTTGGCGGAAGGCGGTGTACACCCTGGACAAGTCGCCACCTCATCGCAGGGCCATCACAGATAGACAAACAACATTCAAAGTCAAATTCACACTCTAGGGCCAATTTAGTGTTGCCAATCAATCTATTATATGCAAAAGTACTAAAATATGGCACACACTAGTGACACTTAGATTAGTGTGGAAACATACCTGCACAGCATTCCGATGTATGAGAAGACATACATTTTTGGTGCGAACTGTATGAGATAAAAGACACTTTATTCAGTCATGCGTCCATACAATGTGTGTGTAAATTTATAAATTGTTTGTAAATTTGAATACAAATGTTTGTGTATTAAACTGTTCATAGTCAATCAATCAATCAATTAATGATTATTTATGTAGCCCTAAATCACTAGTGTCTCAAAGGGCTGCACAAACCACAACAACATCCTCGGTAGAGCCCACATAAGGGCAAGGAAAACTCACACCCAGTGGGACGTCGGTGACAATGATGACTATGAGAAACGTTGGAGGGTACCAAGACAGTGCTAAGTCCGACATACCAAATCGTGTTTTTATACGCTTTAATAAACTATTATGATCGACAGTATCAAAAGCAGCGTTAAGATCGAGGAGCAGCAATATAGATGATGTATCAGAATCCATCGAAAGCAATAGATCATCAATCACTTTTGCGAGGGCTGAGTGATTTGCCCTGAAACCGGATTGAAAGGTTTCACAGAGATTGTTAGACGCTAAGTGTTCATTTAGTTGCTTTGTAACAATTTTTTCGAGGATTTTTGAAATAAAGACACCGGTCGGTAATTTACCATGAGGTCAGGATCGAGGTTAGGTCTTTTAAGGAGAGGATGAATAACTTCCTTTTTGAATGCTAGGGGAACAGTGCCAGAGGAAAGTAATATGTTTATAATATTTAGCACTGATGGACCTAATAAAACAAAGAGCTCCTTGATAAGTTTCCGAGGAAGTGGGTCAAGTAAACATGTTGTTTGTTTTATTCCTTTTTCACGTTGTAACAATTCCTCTAATGTTATTTCATCAAAAAAAGAGAAACTATTTTGGAGGGCAGTATCCGCCGTATATACAGTCGTATCTGTGTTAATAGAACCCATTTGTAGCTGGGACGCATTGTCTTTAATCTCCTTTCTAATGAATTCAATTTTCTTAATAAAGAATTTCATAAAGGCATCTGCTGAGTGGGTGGAGCTACTGGAAGGAGTCCCTTGCTGGGTTAGCGATGCTACTGTACTAAAAAAATATTTAGGATCGTTTTTATTAAGGCGGATGAGATTTGAGTCATATTTAGCTTTGGCTAAGGTACGCATGCGTTTATAAGTTATTAAACTATCACTCAATGCTTGATGGAAAACCTCAAGTTTAGTCGTGCGCCATTTGCGTTCCAGCTTTCTATATGATAAATTATGAGCTCTAGTTTCTTCTGTAAACCATGGGGTACGCCTTTTCGGAGCCTTTTTTAACTTCAGCGGTGCTATACTATCAATGGTTTCGCGCAGGTCGTCGTTAAAATTGTTGGTGAAGTTATCAATAGAGTCCACATAATTTGGGAATGGTGCCATTACCGAGGGCAGTATGCTACCAAGAGTTGTCGTTGTGGCAGCATTAATGTTGCGGCTACTATAGCAGTTATTATTATTAGCTTGCCGAACATGTTTTAGGGAGTTTTTGATCAAATTATCTGCAGTAGCAATATTAATAATGTTGCGTTTATTATGTGTAGTGCACTTAAATTAATTACGACCATATCTAGGAATTGATATGACGGGTATTTTATGATTGTTTGCTTGGTGCTGCGATAAAGTGAACGCATCATAATTTGCCACCTCAGTAGAACGCATGTCCAACTCCAAAACAGTCATAGCAGAAAAAATGTGTTCTAACTTAGCTGACTCCCCACCCAGGCTAGCAGGCTCACGTCTTCCATTTCAATCCAGCTTCAGGATGGAAGGAAACAGTGTTCTGTGAGGATTAGCCTTTTGCTTTGTTGTTAGCCCCGCTCAGTATCCGCGTTTCTGCTTTCGACCCCATCGCTTACGTGTCTTTCGTCGACGGCCCCCGCTGGTACTATACTCCGCTGCTTCACATGCCGATGGATGTAGCCGGCAAAGTATTCCCATGCTAGCGAGTTGGTACAACAAACACGCATCTTTCAGTCCAAAACGACCCGATCTATCCACATCCACATCCACGTCTATCCACATAGTCAACTTTTAAAGATTGATCTCCTGCAATAATGAATCTGTTTTGTAACAACAATTCAAAAATCCTTTATAAATATATTTATTGAATAATACTTCAACAAAATATGAATGTAAGTTCATAAACTGTGAAAAGAAATGCAACAATGCAATATTCAGTGTTGACAGCTAGATTTTTTGTGGACATCTTCCGTAAAAATTGATGTTAAAGATTTATGTTTTTGTGAAGAAATTTTTAGAATTAAGTTCATGAATCCAGATGGAACTTTATTACAATCCCCAAAGAGGGCACTTTATTTAGAATTTAATCACTAGTTATGTTTATACCTTTTTTTCCAAATAGTTCAAGAAAGACCACTACAAATGAGCAATATTTTGTATGTTGTATGTTATACAGTTTAATAAATCAGAAACTGATGACATTGTGCTGTATTTTACTTCTTTATCTCTTTTTTTCAACAAAAATGGTTTGCTTTGATTAGGGGGTACTTGAATTGAAAACATTTTCACAGGGGGTACATCACTGAAAAAGGTTGAGAACCTCTGCTCTAGTATTTTGTTCCATGGCCCCCAAAGTCCTACTAGCAGGTGGTAATCACCGACGCCACCGACAGGTGATCAGCCTAATTCTTACCTGTGTGATAAAGCTATGGAATGCCTCCACCATAATACACTATACTTTGTGTGTGTGGTCCAATCCAACGCGTTCGCTTCTTCTTTGTAGTCTCTATTATTAATTGAACAAATTGCAAAAGATTCAGCAACACAGATGTCCAAAATACTGTGTAATTATGCGATTAAAGCAGAAAACTTTTAGCCGTGATCGGTGCTGGAAGAACATGTCCGCTACAACCGGTGACGTCACGCGCACGCGTCATTCCGCAACGTTTTCAACAAGATACTTCGCGGGAAATTTAAAATTGCAATTTAGTAAACTAAACCGGCCGTATTGGCATGTGTCGCAATGTTAAAGGGGAACATTATCACCAGACCTATGTAAGCGTCAATATATACCTTGATGGTGCAGAAAAAAGACCATTTATTTTTTTAACCGATTTCCGAACTCTAAATGGGTGAATTTTGGCGAATTAAACGCCTTTCTGTTTATAGGTAACACAGCCGCCATTTTCAGTTTCAACACATTACAAACACCGGGTCACACCTCTGTTATTTTCCGTTTTTTTGACAATTTTTTGGAACCTTTTTGGAACCTTGGAGACATCATGCCTCGATTCAAGTTGCACACAGGCCAGAAGATGCAAAAGTGGCAAGAAATCTGCCGCCAGACCCCCATTGAATGTGCCGGAGTGTCTCCACATTTTACCGGCGATGCTAAGGCAGACATGGCACAGAGATGTATGGATAACCTGCAGATGCATTTGCAACGATAGTCAACGAAATCACAAAGATGAGTTTTGTTGATGTTGACTGCCAGCTAATCGATGCTAACATGCTATTTACCGGCGGTGCTGAAGCAGACATGGCACAGAGATGTATGGATAACCTGTAGATGCATTTGCAACTATATTACGTTTCCTTCCACCCACATTTAATGCGAAAAAAAAACTTACCAATCGACGGATTTAAGTTGCTCCCGTGTCAAAAGATGCGAAAGTCCTGGTCGTTTGGTCCGCACATTTTACCGGCGATGCTAACGCAGCTATTCGGCCATGCTATGACTATGAATTCGCTCAATAGCTTCAGTTTCTTCTTAAATACTTTCATACTCCAACCATCTGTTTCAATACATGCGTAATCTGTTGAATCGCTTAAGTCGCTGAAATCCGAGTTTGAATCCGAGCTAATGTCGCTATATCTTGCTGTGGTATTCCCATTGTTTGTTTACATTGGCAGCACTGTATGACGTCACAGGGAAATGGCCAGTGTCTTCGCAGAGAGCGAAAATAAGGCACTTTAAAGCTTTATTTAGGGATATTCCGAGACCGGTAAAATTTTGAAAAAAAACTTCAAAAAATACAACAAGCCACTGGGAACTGATTTTTATTGTTTTTAACCCTTTTGAAATTGTGATAATGTTCCCCTTTAAGATTTCATCATTGATATATAAACTATCACAGTGGTTCTCAACCTTTTTTCAGAGATGTACCGCCTGTGAACATGTTTTAATTCAAGTACCCCCTAATCAGAGCAAAGCATTTTTGTTTGAAAAAAGAGATAAAGAAGTAAAATACATCACTATGTCATCAGTTTCTGATTTATTAAACTGTATAACAGTGCAAAATATTGCTAATTTGTAGTGGTCTTTCTTGAACTATTTGGAAAAAAAGATACAAAAATAACTAAAAAACTTGTTGAAAAATAAATAAGTGATTCAATCATAAATAAAGATTTCTACACATAGAAGTAATCATCAACTTAAACTGCCCTCTTTGGGGATTGTAATAGAGATCCATCTGGATTCATGAACTTAATTGTAAACATTTCTTCACAAAAAAAGAAATCTTTAACATAAATATTTATAGAACATGTCTACAAAAAATCTAGCTGTCAACACTGATTATTGCATTGTTGCATTTCTTTTCACAGTTTATGAACTTACATTCCTATTTTGTTAGGTATTATTCAATAAATATATTTATAAAGGATTTTTGAATTGTTGCTATTTTTAGAATATATTTTTTTAAATCGCACGTACCCCTTGGCATACCTTCAAGTACGCCCAGGGGTACGCGTACCCCCATTTGAGAACCACTGAACTATCAGACTGTGTGGTCGGTAGTAATGGGTTTCAGTAGGCCTTTAAATGACACATGTAGTTATTTAATGTTTTAATGTGTTTAAATGACACATGTGGTTATTATGATCATCTTAGACATACTAAAATATTGCCATTTCGGTGAACTGCTTTGACTATTAACTCTTAATTCTAACTACAAAGTGAGTTATTTTTAATTGATTGTTTACCAGTCACTGACGTCTAAATTGTTGTGTATGGACGTTTAAATCTTACATTTTGAAATAAAGTATGAATATCAATGTTGTTGTGGATGTTTTGATAGAATAATATCTATGCTGTCTTCAAGTCATGTGATCTACTGCTGTTAATTATTGTCTTCTAACAAAACATGACATCATTTTGACTCTTGATTACTTCAGTTGTGATTTTTTATTTATTTATTTAGAGCACAATATGGCTGCTTAGAGGTCCATGTCAATCAGCACTGGAATGTGCAGGCATCACGTAATTAAAGTCAACATTCTTGCCACAACGATCATGGCGCAGACATTTGTGCCTAACTCTGCCAGTTTGCACATACTTTATTAACGTGAATAGTGTGCAATATAGATGCAAAATAATTTGAGATTCACTAAATCATATTGCTAGATGATACAGATGCGTGAATGGACAGAAGAGTTGTGACATTATGTACTGTATGTGTCCGAATGCACACACATATTATGATGTCTACGATGCAAAGACACTGTTATGATAACACAGAATTCAATGTGTTTTACATGAAATTGCAATTATGATCATCTTGAATACTGAAACAAGTGCAAACATCATCATCTGAACCTTCAAACTGAAAAGGGAGTGTTCCTCAAGGGGAACTGTGTTTATTTTAGCAGAAAATTGTAATTAGTTATTATGCTGGCAGCCGTGGCACATATTTGATTGGAAAGATTGGAGATTAGCTTTTGGCTAATTTTTCATAATCAAACAGGCATTGTGTGTGTTTGGTCCTCCCACAGTTTCCTTGAGGCTGTGGGAGGACTAAGGCAGGATGGGGCTCCCTGCGGCTGCCTCAATTAGTGCCCGCTGGTTTGGGCCGGCAGCTGCTGCTCGGGCTTGGCCCCGTGACAGCCTGGCACTGTGGAGGCGTGTTGTCAGGGCCAGCCAGAACCCCATAATGGGGTGGCATCGATGCCAAGCACACCAAACTCTCACAACAGCAGGTTTTGTATTCCAACCCGCTCACCATATACTTGCTATGGCAAATCCATTGGATTAGCATGAGATCAAAGTGCTCTTTGGAAAAAAAAAGGCAAATTACATTCACTGGAAAAGATATATTATATTTTGAAATAATTATATTTAACCACAATGAATAAATGTGACCAAATTGTACTTTTCTCATTTTCTTTTTGTATTGTAGTTCAATTAAAAATACATTTTAATCAAGATCACGCATCACGTTCTACAGTCACCGCCTGCCTGCAACTTTTTTCCAGGTTGCAAAACCCACAAACCCGAATTCCAGCCATTCAGACCAAATAAAAACTTATGAACATGAATCAGGTGAAAAAAACTTGGTCTTTTGGATTGTAGTTTTGAGTGATTTTGTCAGATTGATGTGTGCTGGTTTACTATTACTGTAGTAAAAGTGGTGCTTGCTGAGCTAGTGGGGGGTTGGGTTGGGGGGGAGCATGATAACTCCTGAGCCCAGGCGCAACGGCCTCTGTCCAGCCATGACTTTGGTCTATTTGTGGGTCTAAAGCACACCAACTGTTATCTCCTTGCCGCAGACAGCTGTATGTGAATATTCATATGTAGTTGCAGATTAAAGTGTTTGTTTTGCCCGCTGTCTTCTTTTTTGGAGATGAAAGTGTGATACCAGGTCCAGGTGGGCGGATCGATCCAGCATCAGATTGATGCTTGCATGATGAGATGGATATTTTCTTATATATATATATATATATATATATATATATATATATATATATATATATATATATATATATGTACCTACAAAGTGGGGGGATAAACCATTGGACATAGCAGGGCTTTTGGGATAAAAAGTTGAGGGATTTGAACAAGAACCATTAAGTTTTCATTTTGTTTACCTGTTCTGAACACTTAACTTTATTTTGTTTAACAATAGTATGAAAACACATTAATTTAATTTTGTTGATATTGTTGTATTAAATATTGATAAATTGTTGAAAAACATTTGAGTTGATAGACTTATCTTTTTGTTTGCCTAACATCTTTGTACTGTGTCTGATTGTGATTATAATCATGATCAACACATTTCAAGCAATTAATCACCAAACATTTCAAAAATCTTAAAGTATACTATTAATAGTGCATGGCGACACTGGCGCCATTTTTACAGTGTACTCAGGTTTTCGTTTGGCTTTTTCTGTTAATCTGAAAAAGTATTTGTTTCCCATAACAAATAATATACATCAAACGAATCGGTTCCAGACACCCACAAATAACACAAACCACATTTTATAAAAAATAGTAATAGTTTTACATGCAAAATACATCTAAATGACAAATTCAATAGATTAATTAACATTTAGCATCACTTTTACCTTTTATTGAAGACTTTTTTGGCAAATACGGTGATGAGCAAAGATGGAGGAGGGGAGGAGAGAATGTACCACCTTCTTTATCAAAGTACTGAATCTGCAACTTTCTTTGGCCTTGTGGTGGTTTATTTTGTGGTCATACGCAATAATAAAAAAATCACAGAGACTAAGTCACCAACACGTGGGATACTTCGTTGCACGTGATTACATGGAATGATACGTGCGTAGACCGAATAATATGTTACACACAATGTTTGGCCGTACCATAGCCAAACTTTAGGCAATGGTACCACTTAAAACAAAAATGATATTATCGTTACATAGAAATACCACAGGTTGTGTAACTCTTAATATGGGAGACAGAAATTAAAGTACACAGGAGGAAAATCTTTTATTTTGAAAGTGCCACTCAGGTCAAGTCTCTCTGCACCCCTCTTCGTATCAGCTCTGATTACACCATTCAAAAGAGGAGAGACAGCAGGCGATATTTATCAGTGTATATGGAACGTTGTCATAAATATAGCTTGTCTGTAATAACATACCATTAATTTATACTCATGTTTAGAAACCATGTCTTATGAGTGAAATCATCGTAATCCTTGTTTGTTAACTTTGATAGTGTTCCCAAATAACGTCAACACTGGCTAAAATGTTTTGTTATCTCATCTCAGTGCAATACCACCACAATAAACATGAAAAAGCAGCAGAACTTACTCAGTGTTTTTTTTATAATTAATAGAGTCTCGTCAATGACACCTAAATATACCTAAACAACAACCAGCATCACAGTAAAATGAACTTCATATCAATCAGAATGAGGCAACATCACACAGCAAACAACACATTTTTAAGTACACACGCACATTGACACTCTACTACTTTGAGGGAATACTGAACAACAAATCAATGATTGAATTGACTTGCTTGCAACAAACACTACAATACAGCTATTGAAGCACATTTCATCCTTCCATCAATGGATATGGTGCTTCCGGTTCACCCTCGCTCATAAACAAATAATAATGTAAGTGTAGCAGTGTAGTAACTGTAGGTGTGACGTAACTCTGCTTCACAGCACACCAGTGACAGAAGCTGTATAAAAGCATTAAAGATCAGCTTTACCAAAAATTTAAACAAAGATAAGTGGTCAAATATGTAATGACAAGGGCTGGGTATTGGTATCGAGTACCAATAATCAGACCTTGGTATCGAGTACCAATACCCAGGCTTGCTCAGAACAAAACAACCCAATACCAAGTAGTATCAAACTGCGTCTGTCAAACGATACCTGCAATCGGTTTGTTTTGTACCCAGATCAAGAAAAAAATTACCGTTTCTATTGTTTTTTTGTTTGGAAGCGTTCTTCGGATCAATGCGCCATATTGGTCCACCACCGCAACAACAATAGTTTGTACGGCAGTAAAGTGGGTAGTAGCAGTTCAGAATTGGCTGGTCATCATTCCGAGAGGCCAGCTTTAAAACGGTCAAAGGTTTGGTTGTACTACATGCCCGTGGCGCCGGGTACAAATAAATGCATACAATGCTGCAAAATTATTTCGGGGAAAACAGGGAATAATAGCAAAATTATTAAACACCTCATCAAGTGAAGTGAAGTGAATTATATTTATATAGCGCTTTTCTCTAGTGACTCAAAGCGCTTTACATAGTGAAACCCAATATCTAAGTTACATTTAAACCAGTGTGGGTGGCACTGGGAGCAGGTAGGTAAAGTGTCTTGCCCAAGGACACAACGTCAGTGACTAGGATGGCGGAAGCGGGAATCGAACCTGCAACCCTCACGGCCGCTCTACCAACCGAGCTAGGCCGCCCAAGCACATAGCAAACTTAAGGGTGGAGCACTGTACTGTGTTTAAAAAGCCGGCTTCTACAACACCAGCATCGTCATCTCAACAGCACACTGCTCAATCATTGATGACTTCAGGTAATATATAAATAATATGTTAATATGTTAACAGTACTCATCTTTTGTGTGTTAAACCATGTAATGTCAAGTAAATTGTTTTGGGCATGTCGTAGGCATGTGAGCTTACGCTAGCTTAGCTTGCTCGCTAATTTTACTTAAGTAGCATGTTAGCGTCCTGTTCAGTCACATCTGTCAATGTTTTGTTCAGTGGGTAGGTTACCGGTTTTAGCTTCTGTAGCGGCTTAATTACTTATGTACTTTGTTAAGATTCAACTACGACTACCCATCTTGTTTGACCTGGCCTCTAATTGTACAAACAAGCAAAGCCAATATTTCAACTCCAGGAGACACAATAAGCCAGGAAAGGGCATGACTTGCCCCAGAAAAGGCTGATATGTTAATATTTATAAAAAAATTTTTTTGAGGAGGACTGGTTAGATTCAGAATGTTGGTTGGACGTTATGTGGTTTAAAATTACACAGCCAAAATAATACTTTGTTGTACATGTTTGTACAGTTATTTAATAAATATTTGAGCACTTTCAAACTGTATTTGTGTAAAAATCTTGAATGGGGAGGAATGGTGACATTTATGCAACCCATTGCATTATTTTCACATGATAAATATTGATTAAAGTACTCAGTTGGTATCAGTATCGTATTAAAGGTACTGGTATTGGTACTGGGATCGAACATTTTTAAATGATACCCAGCCCTAGTAATAACTAAATTTAGAATCAAATCAGAAAAAAGAATCAGAAATGATCTGTGTTGCACTTTAGCGACTTTGTCGCTGGACTTGACGAAGAAAAAAACATATTAAAAGTGAAAAGGAGGTGTATGAAATCCGGCATTCACCAAAGTATCCCCATGAGTGTTGAGATCTGCCACCACAAGCTGAGGAAGTATGGAGAAAGCTTCCCGTAAGCATAAAAAAATGACAGCTTAGAAACGCTCCGCTGTTGTCTGGCCAGACTTTGAACTTCACTGCTTTATTTATTTCACCAGGAAGACAAAAGTGTGGCCTGCGGGTCATTTGCTGACTGCAGCTCTTTTTTCTAAGCCTGTGGCCCGCTATGGGAATGAATTAAAAAAAATAAAAATAGCTGTAACGCATGACAGAGAAGACTAAAATGTTGATTTTAACAACACATTAAAACAAATAGTCATCTTTAAATATATGTTGTGGCCTTTTCTTTCTTTTTTACCTATTTCATGACGAATTGACATGGTTTCATGCTACCAACCATTCAAAAAAAAATATTTTGAATAATAAAAAAAAAACTGTTTGTTTAAACTTAAACACACACCGCATCTGCCGTTCCTTTTGTAATGTAAAAATTTTTACTATTTTTGTTATTTATGAGCACACTGATGAACACAGTATTGTTTGTTTTAATATACTAGAAGATTGTAGAACACTGCCGTTCTTTTTTGATCCTCTTAGCAGCTGCTACTGCAATTTAAATTCTGTGCAAAATAATGTTGAGCACAGTGATTTCAAATACTTGACCATTTGAAATACTTTTCAATATAGTAGTGAATTTAAATGTACAGATTAGTTTATTCTTATTTTTATGGGGATGTCAAAACAATATCGAGAATTGTAGACCACTAAAATTCTGTCAGAAATTAAATTAATCATAGAGTATGTCTTGTCAGGATGATACAACAGTACAACAGGTAGTGAGGCAATTGAAGAAATGAAAATTGGAGGGATGAGGAAGCTCAGGTGATGTCATAAATTGATTAGTGAAATATTTAGTTGCATGTAACTTTTTAAACAAAACACATTTTAACAATTAGGATAATGCGGTCATAAAGAAGATCAGTAATCATAAAAATATATATTATTGATTATAATAGATTAAAAAAATACTTCAGGTAAGGACTGAACTTTTTTTGAATACATTTAAAATATTTATTTCATAATTTTTACAGTTCTATCAGGTTCAAGATGAGGTTATGAGGTTGTAGTTATCACTGTTTTTGATATGTGCTCCCCCAATGGTAAAGTCATTCCTGTTAAGAGCAATTATATGAGCAACAAGAAATTAATCTTGAAAAAAAAAAAAAGAAGTCCTTGTACAAAACCCAAAACCAGGGAAGTTGGCACACTGTGTAAATCGTAGGCATGGGTAACTAACACATCTGTGAATGCACCATTAATGCTGAAAGGTACATATAGGTTTTGGAGCAACATTTGTTGCTATCCAAGCAACGTTATCTTGGTCGCCCCTGCCTATTACAGCAAGACAATGCCAAGCCACGTGTTGAAACAGCGTGGCTTCGTAGTAAAAGAGTGCGTGCATTAGACTGGTCAGTCTGTTTTCCAGACCTGTCTCCCATTGAAAATATGTGGGGCAATATAATGCCAGAAAAAACACAACAGAGATCTCAGACTGTTGAACAACTTAAGCTGTACATCAAGGAAGAAATAGAAAGAATTCTACCTGAAAAGCTTAAAAAATTGGTCTCCTCAGTTCCCAAACGTTTACTGAGTGTTGTTAAAAGGAAAGAGTATGTAACACAGTGGTACAAAAAAATAAATACATTTAAAAAAAGTTTTTCAGTTCGAACATTAAAATATATTGTCTTTGTAGTCTATTCAATTTACTATAAGTTGAAAAGGAATTACACAACATGCTGACTTCACTGGTTTTGTGTTTTGTAGATATAGCCAAATCATTTTATTTTAACCTGACTGTATTTTGGCTTCTACCTCAACTCTGGCTTTGTCCGACATCCCCTTTCGGTGGACACCATTCAACTCACGCCAGGAGGAGACCAAGCAAGGACTGGCCTATTCAAAAAGGCGGCACATTCATGGCAGGGTCACTCTTGCTTTAGATGTGTTTTGGAGGGAGTTTCACAGAGTGTTTGGTCAAATAATGTGCTGGCAAACCACAAATGCAAGCGGTGAATGCGCATTATCGAGTGTTTTGAGGCGGGAGTTGAAATGAGCAGATGGTCTTTGCTTCTGGAGCCTGAATAAGTGGAGTAAACCAGTTGGCACACAGAGGGAGATTTGTGGGCAAACTGTTTTACCTCCCCTTTGCTTTGTGTTCTAATGGGGAAAGCAAAATGGACGATTACCGGTAGCGGACAATGCCCGTTTCCCTAATGGCACCAAAGTGTTTTGATGTTGCTGGTGTTGGCTATTTTTAACAAGCATTAATCGAAATATTTCTGTACAATATAAAATAAAATTTATTTTTTGGGAATTGACTTCATAAATAAAGCACTAACTCCTCAAGAGTATTTTCCTCTTTTATGACTGATTAAGACGCAGAATGGTTTAAATGTGGTTGTTGTGGATTTGTCCTTGGGTAATTAGTGTGCACTCCTGTAATCAATATCCTGCTTCAAGTCCTCAAGTAGCATCACCCTGCATTCTCAAACATGTATGCTAAAACTATCCCTTGCATTGAGGATGCAACACTGGCATACAGTAGCTCCATTTTCTACAAAAAGAACCGACATAGTCAACCAAGTTTTTCCTCTATGCAAAATTTAATCTTTTGATCATGGGATGTGAGTGAAGTTGATTATTTCCCTTACATGTTTGCTGTGCTTTTGAGAGAAAGAGTGCTCAAATGTTTTTTTATTTATGTTCTTGGTTTTCGTGATGTCAAGAAGGAAAAACCTCCATCCTCAAGGACATCATACCACCTCTGACCTTGGCCTCGTGGACGGCTATGTTAAGAATCAGGCTTTACTACACATCGTTAAGCTAGGAGCACTGCCAACAACTATGCCTAGGCCGACTATACATTTTTCTGGACGATTTATAGGCTCGGGCTTCACGGTGGAAGAGGGGTTAGAGCGTCTGCCTCACAATACGAAGGTCCTGAGTAGTCGTGGGTTCAATTCCCGACTCGGGATATTTCTGGGTGGAGTTTGCATGTTCTCCCCGTGAATGCGTGGCTTCCTCCCACCTCCAAAGACATGCACCTGGGAATAGGTTGATTGGCAACACTAAATGGGCCCTAGTGTGTGAATGTGAGTGTGAATGTTGTCTGTCTATCTGTGTTGGCCCTGCGATGACGTAGCGACTTGTCCAGGGTGTACACCGCCTTCTGCACGATTGTAGCTGAGATAGGCACCAGCGCCCCCCGTGAGCCAAAAAGGGAATGAGCGGTAGAAAATGGATGGATGGAAGAATGGATTTATAGGCTCACAAATTATTGCCAATAAACAATATTTTTGTCAGCATGATTTTGAGATCAATAATATACATTACTAATAATACAAGTAAAATTTCCTAACACAATGAACTTTTATTTCTTATTAGTATTTTTCACAATTGTTTTTGGAAGGTCAATACATTTGATTAATTGAATTATTGATTATTGGCCCATGCCTAGTGACGGCTGGTTTTTTGGCATGATTTTGCTGCTGAAAAGTGACTGTAATTTTAGCAACTCAGTGTTAGCAAGTGTTGGTGATGTTTATGTCCTGCCCAATTCCGTAATGTTACACTGTTGTATGTAATACACGGATATACAATGTTGGTTATTTCACATTAATGAAATTGCCAAACGGGTCACATTAAACAAATGAAATTATATAAAATGTAATGAAATTGTTCACATTTAATCAAGCACTCACACAATCATTCAGTAAGCCATTCAGCACGTTATGGAAAGCCCCAAAGACGATCGACGGAAATCCACCTCCACTAGCAGGCCTTGAAAGGCCAGGTGGAGAAGGACGAAAGGTTGTCTTGAATGACCTTTTCGATATGCTACTTTATGTTGTATCACAGGCAATGTCTTGTATTACATTTGTAAATGATCTAGAGCTGGGCAATATGGCCATTTTTCAATATTTCGATATTTTTTTGGCCATGTCAAGATACACGATATATATCTCGATATTTTGCCTTCGCCTTGAATGAACACTTGATGCATATAATCACACCAGTATGATGATTATATGTGTCTAAATTAAAACATTCTTGTTCATACTGCATTGATATATGCTCATATTAAACTTTCATGCAGAGAGGGAAATCACAACTAAGTCAATTGACCAAAATTGTATTTATTAAACAGTTATTAAGCAGTGGCACAAACATTCATGTCATTTCAAAACAGAAAATGCAAGATTGTCAGATAAATTTTAAAACAAGCTATGAGTGCACTTTTGTGCATGATGTCACTAAGATGACATCCATCAATCCATTTTCTACCGCTTATTCCCTTTGGGTTCGCGGGGGGCGCTGGTGGTAAAATCGGGCGGAAGGCGGGGTACACCCTGGATAAGTCGCCACCTCCTCGCAGGGCCGACACAGATAGACAGACAACTTTCACACTCACATTCACACACTAGGGCCAACTTAGTGTTGCCAATCAACCTATCCCCATGTGCATGTTTTTAGAGGTGGGAGGAAGCCGGAGTACCCGGAGGGAAGCCACGCATTCACGGGGAGAACATGCAAACTCCACACAGAAAAATCCCGAGCCCGGGATTGAACCCAGGACTACTCAGGACCTTCGTATTGTGAGGCAGACGCACTAACCCCTCTGCCACCTTGGAGCCCACTAAGATGACATATCAAAACAAATTCAGCTGAATTAAAATGCGATTTTTGTACAAAACGCCACTACAATAGTTTAAAACAAATAAAGTGCACTTCTGTGCATGATGTCACATAAGATATTTCAATAACTATCAAATATAAGCTGCATAATAGGAAATTAAATAGTGTATGTCCTTCGCAATGTGGTAGGTTCCTGCGGACATTATCTCCTTCTGTTGTTGATTATTTTTTTCATACGGTGTTGATGTGGAAATGGTTGCCTTGGCCTTTTGTTGGTGTGGCACCGCACAGAAATGTTGAAATGCGGAGTAGGCACTCTCCATTCTCTAGCAGGTGACTTTTCAAATGATGCTACTTAACAATCTATGTGAAACCTTTCAATCTGGTTTCAGGGCAAATCACTCTACGGAGACAGCACTCGGAAAAATGACTAATGATCTATTGCTAATGATGGATTCTGATGCGTCATCTATGTTGCTGCTCCTCGATCTTAGCGCTTAAGAGCCTGTAGTGTAATGCCAGCAGCTAAAAGCAACTGCGTGAGAACGTATATTCGAATATCACAATATAGTAATTTTCCATATCGCACAAAGACAAACCCACCATCTATTGATTATATAAATTTTTCGCCCAGCCCTAAAATAAACACAAGCACCATGTAAATATGTTTCAGAGTGTAAACCTGTGGCTTTTACATAGCCACCAACTTCTTCGGATTGGTTAGTGCATGTGCCTCACAATACGAAGCCTGGGTTTGAGCCCTGCCTGGGGTCTTTCTGTGTGGAGTTTGCATGTTGTGTGGGTTCCCTCCGGGTACCCCATCTTCCTCACACCTCCAAAGACATGCACCTGGAGATAGGTTGATTGGCAACACTAAATTGGCCCTTGTGTGTAAATGTTGCTTATCTGTGTTGGCCTTGCGATGAGGTGGCGACTTGTCCAGGGTGTACCGCACCTTCCTCCCTAATGCAGCAGAGATAGGCTCCAGCACCCCCCGCCACCCTGAAATGGACAGGCGGTAGAACATGGCTGGATGGACTTCCCAAAAATTGCATAGAAGGATATTTAAAGAGAAACTTCATCTTGTGAGACGATGTCGGCCAACCCTGGAAGCTAGCTCAGCTGTTCTAGCAAAAAATGGGGAAATGCCCGCCATTTTCACTCAAATAAGCTGACTACAAGGGGTACTACTGGCTTATAAGGCATCAAATGGGTCCTACAACCACTGCTCCCCTCACCTCCCAGGGGGTGAACAAGGGTATGGGTCAAATGCAGAGGAGCTAGTGTGTGTGTAACAATCATTGGTACTTTAACTTTAAATTGTGACTTCAAATATATTATTTTTTCACTTTTAGTATGTTTCTTGCAATTTCATTTTTGACAGTACCACATTAGATATGGTTTAATTGCTGATGTGTTTTAATAGATTTTTAAATGCGCCAGAAAATAACCCGTTTTGTACGTTATTGAGGTGATTCACTGCCCAGTAGGGTGTAAATCTGTTCCTGTATAGTATTTCTCCAGCGGTGATATAAATTATGGGACGGTGTGGCGCAGTGGGAGAGTGGCCGTGGTCCCTGGTTCAATCCCCACCTAGTACCAACCTTGTCATATCCGTTGTATCCTGAGCAAGACACTTCCCCCTTGCTCCTGATGGGTGCTGGTTAGCTCCCTCCATCAGTGTGTGAATGTGTGTGTGAATGGGTAAATGTGGAAGTAGTGTCAAAGCGCTCTGAGTACCTTGAAGGTAGAAAAGCGCTATACAAGTACAACCCATGTATTTATTATCATTTTGAGAGGAAAACATTGAAGTCCGACACCACTGAAGGCCTAGGTGGGAAACGCACGGCCCGCCACAGATATCTAAAATATATATATATATATATATATATATATATACAGTATATATATATATTGGGGTGGGCAAATTAATGCGTTAATTACGAGTTAACTCATCAATCTATTAACGCCGACAATTATTTTATCGCGCATTTGCGTATGTTGTTTACATGCTTTTATTTTGTTAACGCCTTTTCTTATAAAGATGGCGGCGCCCGGACGGGCTTCGGTGTGGAGGGGCTGTTGGTAAAGATGGAACATTTGGCAAAAATATCGGACAATTCTGCAAATTTCATGGCTGGCTTACAGCGTGGTCACTCCGGGATCACTTACGACCGCCAGACAATTCTGGATGTGGATAGATCGGGCCGTTTTGGACTGAATGACGCGTGCTTGCTAGACCGGCTAGCTAGCATGGGAATACTTTGCCGGCTACATCCAGCGGCCTGTGAAGCAGCGGAGTATATGTGTTGTCTGTCTATTTATGAATAATGCAGTTCTTAACGTTTGCTTTCAGAGCGTGCATATCACAACATACAAGATGCCGTCATGGCGACACAACCGATAGCGGACTACCGCGCATGCTCGTCACTCCTGTTGCATGCTGGGCAGGGTAGTTCTTTTTTTCCCTGGCTCATAACATCACAATATAGTACCATGTATATGCGTTCAGTTTATCAAAGCACCAAGCAAACAATCAGAAAATTCCCATCATATCAATTCCTAGATATGGTCATAATTATTTTAAGTGCACTATACAGAATAAACACAACATTATTAATATTGCTACTACGGATAATTTGATCAAAAATTCCCTAAAACATCCCACTACCTATAATATAGGTTTTTTAAACATAAGATCCCTGATAAAAAAAAAATGTTTCTGCTGTTACCTCAGAAATTGCCTGTTCAGATGTTATGATTGTGGCTCAGAGATTTGTATGTAGATTACATTTATTTTCCATAACAAACAGGATAACTTAAATACCCTGGCAGTGGCAATAAGCTTAAATGTTTGTATTTACATTTTTTGAGTTGATTTTCATAAAATATGCTATTTAACTACTGCTGTTTAACAAGGACTGATTTAAATTGTGTTTGCACAACAAATGTTTTGGCGCTTTTGTTCATGTGGGAGAATATTCCAATAAAGGTGCACTACACACTACTTTTGAATTCATTATTGGGCTTTGCGTATACAATGCAGTTAATCGCGATTTATCGGAGAAATAATGTGATTAACTTCAATTAAAATTTTTAATCGTTGCCCAGCCCTAATATATATATATATATATATATATATATATATATATATATATATATATATATATATATATATATATATATATATATAGCCATCCATTTTCTACCGCTTTTTCCCTTTTGGGGTCGCGGGGGGCGCTGGCGCCTATCTCAGCTACAATATATATATATATACATGACGGAGCAGAAACGTGTGAACTCGTCGGGAGTTTCCTCCTCTCCCAGCTTGCTAGCCTCAACCTGAACCTTGGTATTTACCGTGATGACGGACTGGCAAGGAGCAGCGAGAATATCAAGAAGTGCATATGCCAAATCTTTAAAGAGAACGGCCTACAGATCACGATTGAAGCCAACAAGCAAACCGTCAACTTCCTCGATGTCACTTTCAACATGAGAAATAACAGCTACCAACCATTCACAAAACCCAACACAACACTCCAATACGTGCACCTTAACAGCAACCACCCACCCACCACCACGAAAAGAATACATACCGGAATTAATAAAAGGCTATCGATGCTGTCATCTAGCAAAGCTGAATACGACCAAGCAACCCCCCCGTACCAGAAAGCACTTGATGAAAGCGGATACAACTTCACTCTCACCTATGAACCCACGCCAGGAAACCAACCAAAAAAGAGCAGAAAACGAAACAACATCATCTGGTACAATCCACCATTCACCAAGAACATCTCAACCAATATCGGCCACAAGTTCCTCACTCTGATCGACAAACACTTCCCCTAAGAAAAATACTCAACAAGAACAACATTAAATTGAGCTACAGCTGTATGAATAACATACAACAAATTATTTCAAACCACAACAAAGCAATTGCAAAAGGACTGCCTACCCTCAGACTAAACGACTCTCAAACCAATAAGGAATGTAACTGTCGCAAGAAACCTGATTGCCCTCTCAACGGAGGGTGCTTACAAACATCAGTCGTTTACCGAGCAAAGGTAACACGCAAGGACATTAACACATCCGACACGTACGTAGGATTAACCGAAAGAGTGTTTAAAACCAGATGGAATAATCACAAAGCCTCCTTTAGAAACCAGACTTTGCGGAATTCTACAGAACTCAGCAAGCACATTTGGACCCTCAAAGACAATAATGTTGAATATTCAAAAACATGGCAAATTATTGCATCCAGCACACCTTACAACAGTGGTAATAAAAGATGCAACCTATGCTTGAAAGAGAAACTGTTTATTATATGTAATGTGTGCTACATGTGAGGAATCTGATAACTAACTATCCATCCATCCATCCATCCATTTTCTACCACTTATTCCCTTTTGGGGTCGTGGGGGGCGCTGGCGCCTATCTCAGCTACAATCGGGCGGAAGGCACCATGGACAAGTCGCCACCTCATCGCAGGGCCAACACAGATAGAGAGACAACATTCACACTCACATTCACACAATAGGGCCAATTTAGTGTTGAAAATCAACCAATCTCCAGGTGTATGTCTTTGGATAACTAACTAATAAAGAATAAAATAATCATAAGAACTGAATTGACAATTTTATTTTACGTTGGTTTAATTCACAAGTTTATTTTTGTTACTGCCAGATGTTTGCCAAAATGACAAATGACCAGGTTTCAAATAATAAATGTATGATTGTTTGGCCCGGATCACATCTAAAATAGGTATTTGAAGTAAAATATTATTGTAATATGCCTTCATCCATTTTTGACCCATGTGTGTAAACTTGATGTAGTATTACAAAAAATACTTTTATTCATAAAGTATGGTAGGAAAAATATAAATAATGATTTGTGGTAATCAAAAAACAGATTTTTTAAAGAATAATTGAATTATTAATCTATAAAATACATTGATTTCAAAAGATACAGCAAAGAAATACTCAGGCAGCATGAAATAACATGGGAAATTGATGCGGGTCATTTTTGACCCATGTGTGTAAACTTGATGTAGTTTTACAAAAAATACTTTTGTTCATAAGGTATGGTAAGAAAAATATAAATAATGATTTGTGGTAATCAAAAACAAGATTTTTAAAGAATACTTGAATTATTAAATTATAAAATACATTGATTTCAAAAGATGCAGCAAGGAAACACTCAGGCAGCATGAAATAACATGGGAAATTGATGCGGGTAATTTTTGATCCATGTTGTGCATTAAAAGGGGTGTGCATATCAATCAATCAATGTTTACTTATATAGCCCTAAATCACTAGTCTCTCAAAGGGCTGCACAAACCACAACACAAACCACTACGACATCCTCGGTAGGCCCACATGAGGGCAAGGAAAACTCACACCCATGTTATGCATCAAAGGGTTAAGGGAGTGCTGTTGTCTTCCCGCAGCACTCCCCGTGTTTCTCCTGGATTCCCTGTTGTTCCCCTTGTCTCCCGGACTGCCTTTTGGATTCTCAACCTCCCGCTTGGACACGTTTTCCCACGGACTTGTGCGTTCCTTTGCTCTCGTCAACATTTTGGGAAGACACACCTCAGCTAATCTACACACATAGCCTTACACCATGCACACTTGAGTTTTTGTCACACTTAATTTCCTTGGTTTATTCATTAGTATTGTTTATATTCTGATTATATATATATATATATTTACTTTATATAAAAATACATCTTTTGACAGTACTGCCACCTGGTGTTAGTCTGCCGTCATCTCCTCTTAGTAAAACACAACAATTCTAACTTGTAAATAAACACCAGCAAGATTTAGCTAACAATGCAGGCATTAGGATTCACTCTATTCCGTCTGTAAAAAACATCAATCAATGTTTTGTATACGTGCTGTAGGTACCAATAGCATGTAGTAACAGGCACATTCATAATAATATGCAATATTTTGGTCAGTTACAGTATACGGTGGCGTATTAATTTCAAAAACGAAACACAACGTACGGTATTTCCTTTATCAGGAACTACTATTCATGGCCGACTAAATGAGAGACAACAACGGCTACTTTGGGACAAATGAGGATCCAGAACCTTATATTTTGAAGCCTGAATATAAGGAGAATGAGCTACAAATTTTAGAAGCTGAGTGATTCGCAGATTCAGCTAGTAACACTAGAACTAAGTGCTAAACCAAAAATACAAACTACTGACATCATAAAACAATTACTTACTGTACGATATCTGCTCTCACTGGGATGTCGACTGATGGGATGTTTATAAAATTCAAAAGGTGGGTGCAAACAAGTGTCTTATCGTGTCTTTCTCTCTATATCTGGGTTTAAGTTGAATGTTATAGTTCACCAACTTCTAGATTTATAGCCATAACCTTCAACTTTACAGGTGAGAGGCATGGTTTTCAATCTAGAATTAACTTTCACCAACTCAGAGGTGATGCAGCAGCTCACAAGCTCAGTATGTCAATGGCTGCATAACCTAGTTAGCTCTTTGTGATCATGGCTTCACTAAAAATAGTTCCTCTGTGTTGGTGCTTATATTACCAATATCGCTAATACTTGGTTAATATTCGAATTACAAACTGTAATTAGAGTATTGCTCGAGGTGTATGGGTGTTATTTAAAGGGATTTAAGTGCAGAATGTGCGACTCTCATTAGCTCCATTGATACCCACCTTTAGTTGCCTTATAATACAAATTAAAATGCCTACAAAAAGAAAGACCTTGTATTACATAGGGATTATGAATGATAAGCACAATTCCAAAAAAGTGCATTTGCCCTTTAAACCAATACACCTGTCATTAAGAAGATATACTGTACTGTATGACTAGTGTTTTTTTTTTTTTAAGTCGGCGCTGAGAAATAGCAGAGAGTAAGAATATCTACTGGATTACAATTGCCAAATGTAGACAGCTATGCTTACAGGCTTCTTGTACGTATAAAAATCATTGTCAAAAAATTAGGTGGGTGTGGCTTATAATTATTATGTAGGCCAGAAATTATGAAAGTAACAAAATTACTCATTCATAAATGTAAATAATTACCAAGGGGAAAAAATATCATTGCACTATTTTTTGTTTTGTTTGCAAAATGTCCACATGTGCCCAATATAAGCAAGGCAGCTAGCCAGGCATGGAAAAAACCTGTCCATTGCAACGCTGCTATGAATTTCAAACATTGAGAAACGTCTCTGTGCCTGCATCTAGCCTGGTCGATGTCCCGCCTCCGAGAGCCATATACTACACTGTGATTGGTAGGTTCGTTCAGCCCTGCACACAACACAGTAAAGTGCCATTCAAATAAAACTTACAGGCTGCACTAAAATTAAACTTTCATTTTAAGGTCGGGGGCCACAGAGTATTGTCTCTGGGGCTGAAGGTGGCCCAGAAGCTGCAATTGGACCGCAGGTTTGAGACCCCAAGTCTAGCGGCAGGAAACCACTGATCTCGTTGACTAGCTAGTTAACTTCCTCTGTAGAGAACAATGTCGACTGAAGTGACATCCAGATTGTCGATATAGATATTAAAGCAAAATAAAGTTGTCAGTCATAGTGTTGTAATGTCTGAAATTCGAATTAATTAAACAACCCATAACTGGAACGCTATGGCCTTTGGAGTAAGGTATTTTTAGCGCTATTACTCGTTTCACTTGTGATTGATGGCATATATTTTCTTCGATGAGTGCAGGCAGTTCATTGGCATTAGAGCTACAGATGTTTGTATTCCCAGTACTAAAAACAATTTTAAGCAGTTTAAATTCCAACAGCTAGGTAAGATTTTGGGCAAAATACACTTCTAACAGCACCTCTGAGACAAGAAAATAGTAAAAGACGGAACCTTTAGGTTTGTCTGCCATTGATCGTTGGTTCACATTGCTTATTTTCAGACCAAAGTTCAAGTTACTTTCAGAAAAATGCCTCTAAAAGTACATTATGTCGTGTTTGAACAAAGATAAAATCCACTTGTTGATTTGAGAACTTGTGATTACTTTTTATCATGTGGTGGTTACACGGCTTCAAGCGCCCTAATAGGAAACATTTTTGTAGACTTCCCATCAAGCCTCTTGTCTTTGCTCAGTGCGTCCGGAGCACTTTTCCATCATTAGGAAGGCTCCGCCTTACAAATTCAAGCAAATGGTTTCCAGGTTCCAACTTAAATGTGTCATGACACGTCAAACTTACAGAGGTGCTTCCCAAGACATTTGTGGGATCAGTTTGGGGGAAAAAAATTTCTGAAGGTCCATAAAGGCATGCTTAGACGTTTGTAGAAAAATTCCCAGACTATTCGGTATCGTTATCAATAATCTGTAACATAACACTGGTGTCGATGTAAACGATAGTAACTGGACCGAAAAACTAAGAGTAACCTTATATTGCTACAAATGACTGTGAGCTTCTAGCTAAAATGCTGACACATGACACTTTCATGTAGGATTAACTCATAAACAATGTTGTGATATAATTATTAGGGCTATCAAAATTAACACGATAACTATGACTTTAATTTCTTCAACAACAGTCATTTTTTTTTATGCACGAGTAACGCGCACGCATCCTGTTTGACTCTCGGTCCATTCCGTGGCGCCGAAAAATTTAGTTGCGTTCAGTTACTGTTGTATCACAAACGGGGGAAAAATAGAGAGCAGAAATGGCCAAAGAAAAGGGTACATTATGAAAAACCCAGGTCCAAATCCTTGGGCAGTCGTTTTCCCGATAAGACAAGACTATTCATGATCGCTGTGAGCCGTCATCACTGTAGCAAATGCCTGCTGGCGCGCTTTGCATTCAGATGAGTGGAGCTTCACTTCCATGTTTAGATTGCAGTTTACTGCATTGATCCCCTAAACTGGAGAAGGTTACTCTAACTGGTCTAGTACTAAGAAGGGATAAATAAGTCAGCAGAAAGGAACGGTGGTAGGCAGGAAGTCTTGAGTCACTTTTGATCATCGACTTTCACACCGTAAAAAATATCAAAACACCTCTTCTCAAACCAATCACACAATTTTGGCTTCAAAATAAAAGCGCTACACATCAAATCCGGTCTAACACTAACACAATTTAACATGTCATACAGTAGAATCATGCTGTTTTGTAATTTATTTGTGATTATTTCTACTTAAATAAATGCTAGTACATCAATAGAGGAATCGAGGGAGGAAGAGGGAGAATTTCCTCGTTGGCTGAAATATAGTGTACATTCTTGTATAACATATTCTAGTTGATGGTTCTTAACTACAGAATGTTTTGAAAGTTGAATATTACATTTGATTACTAAATAGAGGTTAACATATTGTCATGTAGGGACATGAACACCATTAACGTGTATTATATGTAATGTATAGAATATCAACATTATTTATTCAGGTAGAAATATCATAGATTACAATACCAAACATTTTTGACAATCAAACCATAGTTGTAACAATCCACATTTTGTGTTAATAATCTTTGAAACTGGTGAAGTGTAGCTCCTCTCCTTTGAATACAAGTGCTCCCACAGCAGGATTACAAATACTGTATTCCAACAAAATACAAAATCTGGCAAGACACCAACTCACTGTAGGAAGACGTCAAGCGTATTTATAATCTTACCCCTTTCCCAATTCATGGCAATTTAGTAGACGATATGATCAGGGACAGCAAGGCGCAGTGGGAGAGTGCGCAACCCGAGGGTCTCTGGTTCAATCCCCACCTAGTACCAAGCTCGTCACGTCCGTTGTGTCCTGAGCAAGACACTTCACCTTTGCTCCTGATGGGTGCTGGTTAGCGCCTTGCATGGCAGCTTCCTCCATCAGTGTGTGAATATGTGTGTGAATGGGTAAATATGGAAGTAGTGTCAAAGCGCTTTGAGTACCTTGAAGTACCCTGGACGCTATACAAGTACAACCCATTTATCATTTATTTATTTATCATTTTCTGTCCTCATTTTATAAAACAAATGACATCAATGAAGCATAACCGATCTCTCAATAGTTAAGTCAGTTATGATTCACATGAAATTTGTAATATCTAATTTTCAATAAAGTTAAGATATTTATCAAAATTCTTCTTCCCTGTTTTTTGTAATCTGCTTAAATCTGAACACCTTATTTTTTTCCAAGATGGCGCCGCTGTAGTGGCTGCTGTTGGCAGGAGCTCTGTGCTCGTGTGTCATCCTTTTGTGTTTCCCTCTTGTTTTCATGTGTTATTATATATATATATATATATATATATATATATATATATTTTTTTTTTTTTTTGCCTTTTGGTCCGGGACCTTTTGGGACTGTGTGACAAGGGGTGGCACTTTCGTGACCTCTGCGGTGCTTTATTGTGGACTTCTGGATATGCCTCCCGGGAAACTTTTGGCCATGGAGACCAGCTACTGGGTCTCTGCCACACCAGAGTCAGTTTGGAGAGACTGGAGGAGATGCGGATGAAGAGACAGGCTGCGGAGCTGGCACTGAGCGTCAGGACAGACAAGCTTCACAGTGTCTTGGCTGAATGAGCACGTATCGGACACCTCAGTCTCCTTGGACGTATCCCTCGCTCATCCATGCGGACTGGACACTGGCCGAGAGTTAGTTGGCAACCGAGGGTGGAGTAGGCTCTATTGGTTGCTTTGTTGGGTCTGCTCCTGTCTCCGGCCATGCTCTGTCCACACCAGCAGACGATGGCGTTGAACACCACAGAGGCCACCACAATGTTTCTTTTACTTTTTATTCATAGCTGTATGTAGAAGTGTCTGGTTGCATCAGCTCCGCTACTTTAATGTCTTTAATGTCCTTTGTGTTCTTTGTTTTTTGATGTTTTGTGTACGATGGCTATGAGTTGGTTTTTTTTTTTTTTCCCCTTGGCCTCAGTCTGGACCCCCTTTCCAGGGGCCCAGACTTAGACCGATTTTTTTATTTTATTTTATTTCATTTTATTCTTTGATTTTTTTTCTCCCATTCCCCCCCACTTGTTTACCTGTATCTCACCTTTTTTGTAGGGGGTGCCGGAAATTGTCAGACCAGTCAGCGATCCTGTTCTGTCTCCCTGTAATGTTTGTCTGACTTTGAATGGGATTGTGCTGAAAATTTAAATTTCTCCTCGGGGATTAATAAAGTATGTCTGATTTTGATTCTGATTCTGATTTTTAAACTGGATCATTTTATTAATTTGCATAACTGTTTATTCCATTCCCTAATTCAATTCCACATACTGATATACTACAGGTTTTAATTGTTTTACGTGCATACAAAAGTTTTAAATTATATTTTTCTCCAAGGTTATATTTTTCCTCGTTTGTTGGGAAGAATTTTTGTACATTCTTGGGTAGCATTTTATAGTTTGCTTTGTGCATCATTTTAGCTGTTTGAAAATTCATCAAATCATTGAATTTCAATATATTTGATCCAATATACAAATTATTCATATGTTCTCTATATCCAACATTATCTATTTTTCTAACTGATTTTTTTTGTAACATGGTTAGCAAATGAAGTGTTCTTTTGTACAAACCCCGTTTCCATATGAGTTGGGAAATTGTGTTAGATGTAAATATAAACGGAATACAATTATTTGCAAATCCTTTTCAAACCATATTCAATTAAATACACTAAAAATACATATTTGTTGTCAAACTTATACATTTATTTTTTTGCAAATAGTAATTAACTTTGAATTTTATGGCTGCAACACGTGCCAAAGTAGTTGGGAAAGGGCATGTTCACCACAGTGTTACATCACCTTTTCTTTTAACAACACTCAATAAACGTTTGGGAACTGAGGAAACTAATTGTTGCAGCTTTGAAAGTGGAATTCTTTCCCATTCCTTTTTTTATGTAGACCTGCAGTCATTCAACAGTCCAGGGTCTCTGCTGTCGTATTTTACGCTTCATAATGCGCCACACATTTTCGATGGGAGACAGGTCTGGACTGCGGGCGGGTCAGGAAAGTACCCACACTCTTTTTTTACGAAGCCACCCTGTTGTAACACATGCTGAATGTGGCTTGGCATTGTCTTGCTGAAATAAGCAGGAGTGTCCATGAAAAAGATGGTGCTTAGATGGCAGCATATGTTGTTCCAAAACCTGTATGTACCTTTCCGCATTAATGGTGCCTTCACAGATGTGTAAGTTACCCATAACTTGGCCACTAATGCACCCCCATACCATCACAGATGCTGGCTTTTGAACTTTGCGTCGATAACAGTCTGGATGGTTCTCTTCCCCTTTGGTCCGGATGACACAATGTCGAATATTTCCAGAAACTATTTGAAATGTGGACTCGTCAGAGCAGAGAACACTTTTCCACTTTGCATCAGTCCATCTTAGATGATTTTGGGCCCAGAGAAGCCGGCGGCATTTCTGGATGTCGTTGATAAATGGCTTTCGCTTTGCATAGTAGAGCTTTAACTTGCACTTGCGGATGTATCGACAAACTATATTTAGTGACAATGGTTTTCTGAAGTGTTCCTGAGCCCATGTGGTAATATCCTTTAGAGATTGATGTCGGGTTTTGATACAGTGCCGTCTGAGAGATCGAAGGTCACGGTCATTCAATGTTGGTTTCCAGCCATGCCGCTGACGTAGAATGATTTCTCCAAATTCTCTGAAACTTTTCATGATATTATGGACCGTAGATGTTGAAATCCCTAAGTTTCTTGCAATTGCACTTTGAGAAACGTTGTTGTTAAACTGTTTGACTATTTGCTCACGCAGTTGTGTACCTCGCCCCGTCCTTTCTTGTGAAATACTGAACATTTTTTTGGGAAGCTGTTTTATACCCAATCATGGCACCCACCTGTTCCCAATTAGCCTGCACACCTCTGGGATGTTCCAAATGAGCGTTTGATGAGCATTCCTCAACTTTATCAGTATTTATTGCCACCTTTCCCAACTTCTTTGTCACGTGTTGCTGGCATCAAATACTAAAGTTAATGATTATTTGCAAAAAAAAAATGTTTATCAGTTTGAACATGAAATATGTTGTCTTTGTAGCATATTCAACTGAATATGGGTTAAAAATGATTTGCAAATCATTGTATTCCGTTTATATTTACATCTAACACAATTTCCCAACTCATATGGAAACAGGGTTTGTAGTTAGTTACCCATATTTCTACACAATACTCAAATATGGTAACACTAGCAAGCAGTAGAAAATATTGAGTGATTTTTTTGTGTCTAGTTAATATTTAGCTTTATTCATTACTGATATATTTTGTTCCCATATGACATTTCCAGTTATTTTTTCATCCATTATTACACACAAAACATTTTAAAATTTTTTTCAATGTCTACTCTGTACATTTGTATTTGTCTTTGACTAAGTAGAATTATTTTCGTTTTCGTGACATTCACAGATAGACATTTCAAACCGTCTCCTTAATTTGTTAATTTCTTCTGTTATTTTTAGGATTAGCTTCGGTGGGTTCTCTCCTGGGCAAACTGCAGTTGTGTTGTTCGCAATTAATACTATCTTCAAGTCCTTTGTAACTTTATAAATGTTGTTTATGGAGAAATTTTACAATTTTAGTCCCAGTATTGATTCCTGAAGTACGCCACAATATATTACGAGCTCTGTTGACGTATTTTTACCTGTGGCTACAGCTATTGCTTCCAGTTGGTTCACTAACTTCTAATCCAGATCAATACCAATTCTCTGATGCCATCCAACCATCCATCCATTTTCTACCGCTTATTCCCTTTGGGGTAGAGGTGGGCGCTGGTACCTATAATAGCTACAATCGAGCGGAAGTCGGGGTACACCCTGGACAAGTCGCCACTTCATCACAGTCTCTGATGCCATACCGTTCTAAATAGTTTATTAAGATATTGTGATTAATTGTGTCAAATGTGCGACCCCAAAGGGAATAAGCGGTAGAAAATGGATGGCTGGATGGCTTTTGATGGATCCATAAATACTATAGCTGCACAATGTTTCCCATATTGCATTGGTAATCTGCTGTTATTTTGATTATTGCTATTTATGAAAAGATATTAACTCAAAATGTTGGTTCTCCACGAGTGTTCAACTTTTGTTGTCCAATCTGTTATTGAATTGTTTTTTTTAATGATTTTAGTAAATTGTGGAAGTAAGGAAATAGACCTACGGTTTGAAAATCGTCCCAAGTCTTATAATTCGGTACAACTTTTGCTATTTTCATTTTGTCTGAGAATGTACCTGTTTGAAAGGATAGATTGCTGATATACATTAGCAGTTCCAGAATTTCAAAAATAACTTTGTTTTATTGTTTTCATGTATATTCCATAAGTCATTTGAGGTCTTGGATTTACATATCTTTACAATTTCGATTATTCTTTATTTTATCACATCGTTGAGATAATTTTTCTATTGTCATTAAAAGCATGTTCTTGTCCATCTTATGATGAGCTGTTTAAAAAAAAAAATTGTGAATCGTAAATACAAACAGAATACAACGATTTGTACATCCTTTCCTGTCAAGCTTGAGCTGTGGGTGTTTGTGCTTCCTCGATGCAAGGATGATGTGGGACGAATCAGGCATGAATGTAAGTACATTTTTTATTTAAATACAAAAGGCAAAACAAAAAGCACGCTCGATGGCGGATAACAATATATGCTAAAACGTTAACGAAAACAGCACAATGGCATGGCTATCTATAAATGAACAAAAGATGCTAACAATAAACCAAAAAAAACAGCACTTATGCGAAAGAATACATGGATCTTCGCGGCGTGGTCCAAATGTTTAGCAGCGTGGCAAGGCGTGGAGGTTTGTGATAGAAATGTGGCATGAAGCAGAATGCAAAAATCCCAGACTGATGGACAGAAAGAAAATTATTTAAGTAGTGGCTGTGATAATTAGGAACAGGTGCAGGACTGAGGGCAGGGGCGTGACTAGGATAAAACTAATGAGGTTGGCATGGAAACAAACAAAACCAGGAAGTGCAAAACGTGACTGATTGTCCAAAATCAAAAACATAACATGACAAAACAAGATCCATAGGTGTGACAGAGCCCCCCCGTTAAAGACAGCTCCCAGATGTCCAAAAACAAAAAAGTATGATCGAGAGTCATGGGAGGGCGGGAGGGGGACATGGCGGTGGATCGCCAAACCACGTGTCCCCGTATCCAACGGGGCAAGGTCTGGTGGCGGCGACGCGTGGAGGACCGAGGTGGGCGACCCGGAAACGGCCATATCCGTGGCCGACCCCCTTGGCGTGGCGGACGACCACGTAGCGGCCACAACCGTGGCCGACGAGGAGGGCGTGGCGGACGACCACGTAGCAACAACATCCGTGGCCGACGAGGAGGGCGTGGCGGACGACCACGTAGCAACCACATCCGTGGCCGACGAGGAGGGCGTGGCGGACGACCACGTAGCAACCACATCCATGGCCGACAAGGAGGCTGTGGACTAGGACTTGGCTGTGGACTAGGACTTGGCTGTGGACTAGGACTTGGCTGTGGACTAGGACTTGGCTGTGGACTTGGTCGCGGAGCAGGCACTGGCGGCGCGGAGCAGGCACTGGCGGCGCTTGGCGACGCGGAGCAGGCACTGGCGGCGCGGAGCAGGCACTGGCGGCGCTTGGCGACGCGGAGCAGGCACTGGCGGCGCGGAGCAGGCACTGGCGGCGCGGAGAAGGCACTGGCGGCGCTTGGCGACGCGGAGAAGGCACTGGCGGCGCTTGGCGACGCGGAGCAGGCACTGGCGGCGCGGAGCAGACACTGGCGGCGCTTGGCGACGCGGAGCAGGCACTGGCGGCGCTTGGCGACGCGGAGCAGGCACTGGTGGCGCTAGGCGACGACGTGGAGCTGACGCTGGCGGTGCTTGGGTACGCGGAGCAGGCACTGGTACCAGCCGTGGACGTGGACGAGGACTTTGACGTGGAGCAGGTCGTGGCGCTAGCCTTGGACTTGGTCGCGGTGCTAGCCGTGGAGCAGGTCGTGGTGCTAGCATCGGACTTGGTCTTGGTGCTAGCATCGGACTTGGACTTTGACGTGGACTTGGTCTTGGAGCTGGACGTGGACTTGGTCTTGGACTTGACGCAGGTGGCCCCGCTGGAAGCTGCGGCTTGGCAGGCCGAAGGACTGGTGGAGGTGGCCGTGTTGGCCGCTGTGGCTTGGCAGGTTGAAAAAAATGGAAGTGGGGAACTTGCTGGTCGCTGTGGCTTGGCAATGTACTGGGCAGAATCAACCAACAAACTCCCAGCCCCCCCCCTCAAGGAGTGACTCCCAGACACTCTGACCATGATCTGGAACAGTGTTTTGGGGTCGCGGTAAGGAGGAGGGCAGAATCTTCCCCTTTAAATTCTCTAAATTGTCCTTTGCTTTTATTTGTCTTGGTTTGATTTTTTGAAAAAAATTATTGTGGCTTGGGGGGGGCGTGGCATGAACTTTGGACTTATTTTGATTATCTGCAGAAAAAAAAAGTGTGCCTTGGGAGGGGAGAAAAAGTCGCACGGGGCGAGCCTGTCAGTCAGCGTTGAGGGATAAGTCCTGCCCCTCTTCTGCGCGTGTCTGTGCGCTGCTCCGGGCCGCCGCCGGGGCGCTCGCGTCCCAGGGGGTGTGTCGTCACTGCGCGATGAGCCAGGTGCTGGGGAGGACATCCGGATGGCCCGTGAGTGGGGGCGGAAGCGGTCCTCTGCATCCGCCACTTTCGCCAGACGTTGGCTCCATGCTTCTACCGCGCCAGGAGGAAGCTCTTGCTCTCTCAACACCTCTTCGTCCTGGTGCGCCCATGGCTGAGCGTCCGCGACGAGCCGAAGGAACATCTCCTGCTTGTCCGCTTCCGTGAGGAATATTTCTTCCACATCATTTGCGAGGAAGCCCTTTTGCTGGGATTTTTCTGTCAATCTTGAGCTGTGGGTGTTTGTGCTTCCTCGATGCAAGGATGATGTGGGACGAATCAGGCATGAGTGTAAGTACATTTTTTATTTGTTATTTAAATACAAAAGGCAAAACAAAAAGCACGCTCGATGGCGGATAATAATATATGCTAAAACGTTAACAAAAACAGCACAATGGCATGGCTATCTATAAATGAACAAAAGATGCTAACAATAAACCAAAAAAAACAGCACTTAGGCGAAAGAATACATGGATCTTACGTGGCGCGGTCCAAATGTTTAGCAGTGTGGCAAGGCGTGGAGGTTTGTGATAGAAATGTGGCATGAAGCAGAATGCAAAAATCCCAGACTGATGGACAGAAAGAAAATGATTTAAGTAGTGGCTGTGATAATTAGGAACAGGTGCGGGACTTAGGGCAGGGGCGTGACTAGGATAAAACTAATGAGGTTGGCATGGAAACAAACAAAACCAGGAAGTGCAAAACGTGACTGAGTGTCCAAAATCAAAAACATAACATGACAAAACAAGATCCATAGGTGTGACACTTTCCAACCTAAATTCAAATGAATACACTGCAAAGACGAGATACTTTTTTAATTTTTTTTATTCAACATTCAAACTGGTAAACTTTGTTATTTTTTGCAAACATTAGCTCATTTGGAACGTGATGCCTGCAACATGCTTCAAAAAAGCTGGCACAAGTGGCAAAAAAGACACGTATTTGGAAGATCCCACAGGTGAACATGCTAATTGGGAAGAGGTGGGTGCCATGATTGGGTATATGTAAACAAATACATGAACAAATTGTCAAACAGTTTAAAAATAACATTTTTCAACAGGCTACTGCAAGGAATTTAGGGCTTACAGCATCTACGGTCTTTAATATAATCGAAAGGTTTAGAGAATCTAGAGAAATCTCTGCACGTAAGCGATGGTAATTACAGTCGGTCTCTACATCTGTAAGTGCAAGTTAAAACTCTACCATTCCAAGCGAAAGACAGTTATCAACAACACCCAGAAACCCCGCCGGCTACGCTGGGCCTGAGCTCATCTAAGATGGACTGATGCAAAGTGGAAAAGTTATCTGTGGTCTGACGAGTCCACATTTAAAATTGTTTTTGGAAACTATGGACGTTGTGTCCTCCGGACCAAAGAGGAAAAGAACCATCCGAACTGTAATAAGCACAAATTTCAAAAGCCAGCATCTGTGATGGTTGGGGGGTGTATTAGTGACCAAGGCATGGGTAACTTACACATCTGTGAAGGCACCGTTAATGCTGAAACGTACATACAGGTTTTGGAGCAACATATGTTGCTGTCCAGCAACAACTTTTTCATGGACGCCTCTGCTTATTTCAGCAAGACAATACTAAGCCACATTCTGCATGTGTTACAACAGGGTGGCTTTGTAGTAAAAGAGTGTGGGTATGCCTGTAGTCCAGACCTGTCTCCCATTAAAAATGTGTTCTGCATTATGAAGCGTAAAATACGACAGTGGAGAGTCTGGACTGTTGAACAACTTAAGCTGTACATCAAGCAAGAATGAGAAATAATTTTACCTGAATAGCTTCAAAAATTGGTCCCCTTCAGTTTCCTAACGTTTACTGAGTGTTTTTAAAAAGGAAGGTAAAAATGCTCCGTGCCAACTTTTTTGCGATATGTTGAAGCCATTAAATTCTAAGTTGATGATTATTTACAAAATAATATATAAGTTTTCCAGTTCGAATATTAAATATATTGTCATTGCAGGCTATTCAATTGAATATAAGTTGAAAAGGATTTGCAAATCTTTGTATTTTGTTTTTATTTACGATTTACACAACGTGCCAACTTCACTGGTTTTGTATTAAAAACTTGAAAATGATCTTTTGAGGGTACATTTATTAATGATAACAAATACATCCATCTGCAATTAGTCACCATTACTTTTGATTTAACTATGAACACAATGCGATTAATCACGATTAAATATTTTAATCATTTGACAGCCGTAATCATTTTACATTGCCACAAGTGGGTATCAACTGTCAATTTCTGCTCAAATTTTACAGAATGAACAGTTACAGTACTGTAAAATCTTGGGAATGACTTTGCACATGCCCTTAGTTCTGTATTGCTGCTGACAATTGTTTTAAGTACCCATTTACTGGCACCGTTAAAGCACCAGTACTGTACTAATAAAGCAGTGGAATCGGATAATATGCTCTTTATGAAAAATGAATCCTCACCTGCAGTGATCGGGACCCATCGACTCAGCCTTTGTGACACTAAACGATGGGATGGTGAAAGGAGCGGTGCGGGTTGCACGTTACGTGAATCAATAAACTCAGACATGCAAGAAGGATGAATGGACATAAACGCGACGGACAATCCTAATGCCAAAACTCCAAACTTTGTGGATATCTCAAATATCTTGAGAGATCGTAGATGTATTAATTTTACACAGAGAAGAGCAAAAAGCTGCTCTCACATCCTCAGACTTTTTCTGACATCAAGAAAGAAATGACATGAGCCAGAATGAAAAATGTTCAACTATAAGCTTTGTGAGGGAGCCCAGAATAGTTTTTATTTTCATTTACACAAAATTACAGAGTTACTCAGTGGGAAACCTTACATTAAACATACTAAGTACTCTACTTGAGGGTTCATCGCGTAATCGTTAGCAACATGCTCTTGTGATATATTAATATTATGAATACATTTTTGGTGAACTGTGATGAAATTTAAATCTCTTAATTTTACTCCTATCCTAGGAAATGTTCCATATTTTGAAATGCAACTTTTTACAGACATGTTTATAACTGGTCAGTTCAGACATTATGTTTCTGATGACAAATTACCACAAAAATAAAGACAGTAACCATCTTTTTTTAAATAGAGATGTGTGAGCTGTGAATTAAGTACAATTGAAATGTTGCCAGTCGTACAAGAAGACACTAATAACTCACCATTCCTGTTTTGGTCAAAGTAGCTCAAATAGCGATACAAGTTGGAGACCCCTGTAATAATTGACACCCAACAGAGAGCCACTTATAGGTTCCTTTCATTTAGCAAGGTGCAGAGGTGCGTAGTAACGCATTACATTTACTCCGTTACATCTACTTGAGTAACTTTTGGGATAAATTGTACTTCTAAGAGTAGTTTTAATGCAACATACTTTTACTTTTACTTGAGTATTTTTATAGAGAAGAAACGCTACTTTTACTGCGCTCCATTTATCTACATCCAGCTCGCTACTCGCTACTAATTTTTATCCATCTGTTAATACACGTTTTTTTTGTTTTGGTTTGTCAGACATGCCTTCAAAGTAGGATCTATCGCATGCCTGCGTTTAACCAATCAAATGCAGTCACTGGTGATATTTGACTCCGTTTCAACAATCAAACAGAGCCAGGCGGTCACATGATTAACTGCCCAAAACGTTTCAGCGGCAAACAACAACAACAATGGCAGAGACAACACGAACGCAAACACCCCTGGCCTCACATAAAATCGATATTTACGCTTCAGACAACCAAAAAACAGTTATGTAAGGCGTTGACATATGTGTCTCCCCAAACAAGTGGACATTTCAGCTTACACAAACTCAACGTCAAATTTAAGAAAGCGCATCACGGTAAGTAACGTTAGTGGATATTTGGCAGTCACCACGGGCTAATGTTAGCTTCCCTGCTATGAATGACTGTCAAATGTACGTAGTTTGGGTATAATTTATTAACGTACTGCAGCCTCATAGACAGACAGAGACACACACACTCACGCATGCAAAACAAACACCAATCAGAAGTGCACTTGTGTTCCCAGGTGCAGCCCACACCTATCAGAGTTTATGATTTGCGTAAAGGCTAACTTGTTATTTTCCTTTGTAAATCTCTGCCTTCTGAGTCTATGGTGCTGTTGCGTTATTGTGGCGCAATTTGCCTTATTTGTTTTAATTTTAATGTATTATTACTTAATATATTTTAATATATCATTATATTATTAATAACATTTTTAAAATATTATATTTTTCCCCTCTGGGATTATTAAATTATTTCTGATTTCTGATTCTGATATATTATTGTTTTAGTTGCTTAAGAGATAATCCTGAGATAATCTAAATTTGTTCACTGCTATTCTTATGTTTTTGTGCATTATTTGTGGCCGTCATCATTAAACAAACAGGTTACTCATCAGTTACTCAGTACATGAGTAGTTTTTTTACTACATACTTTATACTTTTACTCAAGTAAATATTTGGGTGACTACTCCTTCCTTTTACTTGAGTAATACATCTGTAAAGTAACAGTACTCTTACTTCAGTACAATTTCTGGCTACTAGCCACCTCTGGCAAGGTGTGCCAATACTTTTGTCCTTATGGTGTACTTAAACTGAGACAGAAGCATAATTCTAATGTTGGCCATGAGAGGCAGAGACCAGTCGAACAATGCGTATTGTACTGCCTGACAACAAAAAGTACTTTGGTTTTAAGAGTTACACCCAAAGATGACACCCATATGGGGGGACAAGAGTCTGGAAAACTGGGGTAGATTATGGAAGGGAAATGACATAACTTCCAAACTCACCATTTGGGAGGTCCCATTGTGCTTTGGATGCTCATTAGCTCACATTAGCAGTAATGAACGAATGAATGAAGTGGTTAACATGTGTTGTAGTTTACTCAACACACAAACAAAAGCCAACCCACTCCTGTCCAGTGGAAGGCTTTCATTGTCCAAGGTGGGGACCCATGTTGTCTACAATGATTCTCATTCTCTCTTATGCCATGATAGCTTTAGCAGCACCAGTCGTATTTGCATTGTGGACTAAAGAGTCCTTCTCCCAAAGGACAAACAGGAACCAAGCTCAATGTGGCCCAGATGCTTATCTTGGTCTCCCGTGACTGTTGTCTCGTCCTTGGAAAATGAAATAGTGTTTTGACAGTCCTTCAAGTCAAATGGTTTATTGTATACATGAGTCATGTGTCCTTTAGGTTACTTGACAAATTCTGGCATGTCAAGGTTGGTTATGCTTTGTTTGACATCCAGTAAAGATGTTTGCTCTAACTACTGTATCTATGGGCTCTTTCAAAACATAAAACTAATTGTGGTTGTTACTAGCTAATTCTGCTGTTGCTCGAAGTATTTACAGTAAGCAGGAAAAACAATGTTGAGCATGTAATCTTTTCACAAATGATTAGGAGCCTCAAACAGCTACATAGACTTGGGACTTGTTGCAATAATGGTCTCACACTGCTGCGGGATTGCAATACTCTCTTTAACCTGGAGGTGTCACTGCCACGGTCTGTCAAACCAGGCCGTGCCTTATTACGAGTTTGTTGGATATTTTCATGTTTGGTGCTGAGTTCCTGTCCTGCGCTCTTGTTTTGTAATTTTCCTTTAGTAATTTTACTTCCCTATTTCTTGTCTTATCTGTCTTTGAGCGCTGTTCCCCGCACCTGTTTTCTGTTAGTAATCAAGACTATTTAAGTTGTCGATTGTCATGTCAAGTGTGAAATGTTTTCCTTGTGGACTCTCACTTCTACAGTTGGTTAGACTTTACTGTCATTCAGTTTTTTGTTTATTTTGGTCTTGAGTAGCATCCTTACACTTCGGTCCAGCAGCACTCGTCTTTTGTTTGTTTTTTTAGACTCGGAAATCTCATTTCACCTGCAAACTATCGGCTCTCTTCTCCTGCACCCTGAAATCACAACAGCCATCATCGTCTTGAACGGTCTTTTCCTTCTGGTTTAAAACTCTTTCCATCAATCCACAAAGCCTTTTGGATGAACGTAAAGACATTCATAAGTTTTGTTTTCATGATTTTCGTCCGAAAATTCCTTTGAAAAAACTCTTACGCCGGTCTTTCATTGCATTTCCCCCGATACATTCTTGGTAGTAATGCCATGTTACTAGCACAATCCAAGATCATTTCTTGATCCTGTCTGCTATTTAACATCACCATAGCCATTAAACAGGTAATTTTTGTAATCTATGCCAATATTACAACGGATATCAGTTAAAACAAGTTGTAAGGATCTGGCAATGGCTATGGGGATGTAATAGCTCAACCAGAATAGGATTTTCTTTAACCGCACAAAATGCAAATAGCACCCCCCAGTGTACAGGAGGCATATGGCGAATGACTAATAGTCGAATTAGAGAGTGTGCATGGACACTTGGACTTCACTCGTAGGTGAGAAAATACGTTTGTTCAAAAAAAATAACTATTTTGAGAAATCAAACACATTTAATGCATGGACACATAGTGAATGACAAACACCACCTTGCGGGGACGAAACTCAGTTTGCAAAAACCAACACAGAGTAATACCCTATGTCAAAGGCCCTGATGAGAGCTCTGAAGGTCTTAATTTATTTGGTTAATATACTGCCATATGATGACGCTTTAACCAAAAAATAAAACAACGGGTGACCCATTTTCAACAACTGGGAAATTTCACCACCCCTAGTGTGTGCGTGACTATCGTTGGGACTTTAACTTTAACTTTAACTTTTGGCTTGAACATTTAACAACACATTAGTACTGCTCGGTAAGCTCACACATCAAAACAAAAACATTTGAGCAGCAAACAAAGAACAGGAAATAAGTTTTCATTAAAGGCTATTAGTCTTATTCTAAACATAATTGTGCAATCCTGGCATATTTCACTGCAAGACATGACTGTCACAGTTAGTGATGGGCACTAAATATACAGGTGCTGTTCATATTATTAGAATATCATGAAAAAATTGATTTATTTCAGTAATTATATTCAGAACGTGAAACTTACATATTATATCAATTCATTACACACAGTGATATATTTGAAATGTTTATTTCTTTAAATTTTGATGATTAGTACTGACAATTACTGAAAATCCCAAATTCAGTATCTCAGAAAATTAGAATATTAGTTACGACTAGCACCAAAAAATATTTTTTAGAAATGTGGGCCAACTGAAAAGTATGAACATGGAAAGTTTCAGCATGTACGGCAATCAATACTTAGTTGCAGCTCCTTTTGCCTGAATTGCTGCAGCAATATGGCGTGGCATGGAGTCGACCAGTCTGTTGCACTCCTCAGGTGTTATGAGAGCCCAGGTTGCTTTAATAGTGCCCTTCAGCTCTTCAGCTTTGTTGGGTCTGGCATCTTGCATCTTCCGCTTCACAATACCCCATAGGTTTTCTATGGGGTTAAGGTCAGGTGAGTTTGCAGGCCAATCAAGAACAGGGATACCATGGTCCTTAAACCAGGTACTGGTAGATTTGGCACTGTGTGCAGGTTCCAAGTCATGTTGGAAAATGAAATCTTCACTTCCAAAAAATTGGTCCGCGGCAGGCAGCATAAAGTGTTCTAAAACTTCCTGGTAGACTGCTGCATTGACCCTAGACCTCAGGAAACACAGTGGACCAACACCAGCAGATGACATGGCACCCCAGACCATTACCGATTGTGGAAATTTGACACTGGACTTCAGGCAACGTGGATTCTGTGCCTCTCCTGTCTTCCTCCAGACTCTGGGACCTTGATTTCCAAAGGAGATACACAATTTACTTTCATCTGAAAACATAACTTTGGACCACTCAGCAGCAGTCCAGTCCTTTTTGTCTTGAGCCCAGGCAAGACGCTTTTGACGTTGTCTCTTATTCAAGAGTGGCTCTACACAAGGAATGCGACAGCTGATGCCCATGTCTTCCATACGTCGGTGTGTGGTGGTTCTTGAAGCACTGACTCCACTGCAGTCCACTCTTTGTGGATCTCACATGTTTTAATCGGTTTTGTTTGACAATCCTCTCCAGGGCGCGGTTATCCCTCTTGCTTGTACACTTTTTTCTACCACATCTTTGTCTTCCCTTTGCCTCTCTATTAATGTGCATGGACACACAGCTCTGGGAACATTTAACCTCTTTGGCAATGACCTTTTGTGTCTTGCCCTCCTTCTTTAAAGTATCAATGGTCATCTTTTGGACAGTTGTCAAGTCAGCAGTCTTCCCCATAATTGTGTGTCATACAGAATCAAATCGAGAGACCATTTAAAGGCTTTTCCACGTGTTTTGAGTTAGTTAGCTAATTAGAATGTGGCACCAGGTGTCCTCAATATCTGACCTTTTCACCATATTCTAATTTTCTGAGATGTTGAATTTAGGGTTTTCATTGGTTGTCGGCTATAATCATCTCCTTTTTGGCAAAACACACTTGAAAAGTATCAGTCTGTTTGGAATGAATGTATACATTCTACAAGTTTGACTTTCTAAATGGAATTAATGAAATAAATCAACTTATGGCCCGGTTCTATTGGCCAGGCATTCGGGCAGACGTGCGCCGTTGGTGAGCGGCCTGCCCGGACTGTCAACTAGTCAACCCAGCGGCCACTCCTAGAGCCCCTTTGTGGCCATTACCACTGATAGAGGTCCCATTTGAGCAAATTGGCATGGACCTCGTCGGGCCATTTCACCCGAGCACCCAGGGATATCGCTTTGCGCTAGTCCTGGTGGATTATGCAACGCGCTATCCCGAAGCAGTGCCACTGCGCTCCATCTCTGCAAAGAGTGTCGCGCAGGCACTGTTTCAAGTTATCTCCCGGGTTGGAGTCCCGAAGGAGATTTTAACTGACCAGGGCACGTCCTTTATGTCATGCACGTTAAAGGAGCTGTACGGTTTATTGGGGATCAAATCTATTCGAACTAGCGTTTACCACCCACAGACAGATGGGTTGGTGGAGCGGATGAATAGAACTTTGAAATCCATGATCTGGAAGTTCGTACACGAGGACAAACCAAATTGGCAAAAATGGTTGGATCCCCTGTTATTTTCTGTGCGGGAGGTTCCCCAGGCCTCAACAGGATTTTCTCCATTTGAACTGTTGTTCGGCAGGAAGCCGCGTGGGGTACTGGACCTAGTTAAAGAAAGCTGGGAGGAAGGTCCAAGCCCCAGTAAAAACGAAATTCAGTACGTCATGGACTTGAGAGCAAAACTCCAAACATTAGGGCACTTGTCACGTGAGAATTTGCTCCAAGCCCAAGAATGTCAACAGCGCCTGTATAACAGGGGGGCGCAACTTAGACAATTTTCACCGGGAGAGAAAGTACTTGTATTACTCCCAACATCCAGCTCCAAATTACTCGCCAAGTGGCAAGGACCGTTTGTGGTCACGCGACGAGTAGGTGACGTGGACTACGAGGTCAGGCGATCTGACCGGGGCGGGGCAACACAAATATACCACCTCAACCTACTAAAAGGGTGGAGGGAAGCGGAGCCCGTCTCCATGGTGACGGCGATAGCGGAGAGCGAGGAGCTGGGGCCGGAGGTTCCCCCCTCACCCCGGCCCTCCCCTCTCCGTTATGATAAACATCTTACGCTGTCACAGAAAGCAGACGTGGCCAAATTGCAGCAACATTTTGCTGACGTGTTCTCCCCCCTGCCAGGCCGCACGACTCTCACCCAGCATCACATAGAGACCAGCCCTATAGGCTGCCTGAACACAAACGCAAAGTAGTTCGGGAAGAATTAAAAGCCATGCTGGAATTGGGAGTGAAAGAAGAGTCACGCAGTGCGTGGTGCAGCCCCATAGTTCTGGTAGGGAAGAAAGATGGGTCTGTGCGGTTCTGTGTGGACTACCACAAGGTGAATGAGGTGTCACGGTTTGATGCCTATCCAATGCCCCGGGTCGACAAACTCCTGGACCGTTTGGGCACTGCTCGTTTTTTTACCACACAGGATTTGACTAAGGGCTACTGGCAGATTCCCTTGTCTCCAGAGTCCAAGGAAAAAACGGCATTCTCCACTCCGGAAGGTTTATACCAGTTTGTGACCCTTCCGTTCGGCTTGTTCGGTGCGCCCGCCACATTTCAGAGACTCATGGACCGGGTGCTGCGACCCCACGCTGCATATGCCGCCGCCTATCTGGATGATGTTATCATCCAGGGGAACAGCTGGGCGGAGCATATACAGAGAGTGGGGGCGGTACTCGAGTCCCTGAGGCGGGCGGGGCTCACCGCCAACCCGGCGAAGTGCGCGGTTGGCCGGAGGGAGGTACAGTATCTGGGGTACCACTTGGTGAAAGGCCAGGTGCGGCCTCAGGTAGATAAAACCGTAGCAGTTGCGGCCTGCCCGACCCCAAAGACAAAAAAGGAGGTGAGGCAGTTCTTGGGGCTGGTGGGCTACTACCGGAGGTTTTTTCCCCCGGTTTGCGGACCTGACCAGCCCACTAACTGACCTCACCCGGAAAGGTGCCCCAGATCTGGTCCAGTGGACAGAGCAGTGCCAGCAGGCATTCGAGAAGGTAAGGAAAGCACTTTGCGAGGAGCCGGTACTGCACATGCCTGATTTTTCCATCCCGTTTTGTTTGCAGGCGGATGCGTCGGGCAGAGGACTGGGAGCCGTTTTATCTCAGCAGCAGGGGGGGGGCACCGACCATCCGGTCCTGTATATCAGCAGGAAACTATCAGAAAGAGAGGCCAGATATAGCACGGTGGAGAGGGAGTGCCTCGCCATCCGGTGGGCGGTCGGTGCCCTCCGGTACTATCTGCTGGGACGCCCATTCAGGCTCTGCTCGGACCACAAGCCCCTTCAGTGGCTCCACCGCATGAAAGATGCCAACGCGCGGATCACCCGGTATCTCGCTTTACAACCCTACAATTTCAGAGTGATCCATAGGCCGGGAGCGCAGATGGCCGTGGCGGACTTCCTCTTCCGCGCTCAGGCAGGGGGGGGGGGGTGGAGTAGGTGCGGCCGGACGATGTCCCGGCCTAAGTCTGGCGGTGGAGGTATGTGGAGGGAGGTTGTGATCAGCACACTGCAGATGTAAATGTCAGCGACCCCGTCTGGGCTACTGGAGACAGTGCACCCTCAGACGGGGGCGTGGCAAGGGCGGGACGGCGAGACGCAGCTGGCAGGTGATTAGATTTCGCAGGTGGTAAGCGTGAATCAAATCAACTGTTGTCTTTAAGAATGAGCAGCCGGCAGAGGAGGAGGTGATAGGATTGGAGAGACTGAAAAGTCTACATGAAAATGCACTTGGTCGAGAAGAACTATATTAAAAACCCTGTCAACGCTGAGCAACTGGCTTCTGGCGTGGATCTGTGGCACTGTGAGTAGGAAAAAGCTTACACATGATATCCTAATAATATGACCAGCACCTGTAGTACTTTTTTGGCACCGACCAAAACCTGCCAGGTCTACTAGGCAAAGTTTCACAAAAAATGTAACTGTGCCATGTTACAGTACATGGATTGGGCGTGGCGGCACAACCAGTGGCAGATTCTATATTAATGATAACCACAGTAAAACTCCCTACGGTTAGTGTAATCATTTTAAAAAATATATATGAACTGCACTTTGATAAACTCACAATCTGACTGGAACGTTTAACCCTCAAGATGTGCTGTCAAAGCACAGAATGATCGTTCGGAATAATACGAGAGGATGTTGTCTTACCACTGAAAAGAGTTGGACACCCAAAGAGTAGAACGGCCGCCAGAAATAGTAAAATAACAGATTTTATGTGCAACACACTTTTAATTTAAATGAATCAAAGTGCTGAAGTACAAATTAATATTCAAAACAATAAATGTTTAGCCGTTAAAACAAATAAAAATTGTGACTAAAACACCATCGGTGAAGCATTAGAAACAAAAAACATGCAAAATAGTGGCTTTTGTAACAGTGTGTCTATTTATTTTAGTTATTTAAAAAAAAATCTATGAATTTCACTATGTGTATTAGTACTTCTTGAGCACATTCAACAATATTGCAATAATAATAACGCCGCTACCTTTGGTCATAAAAACCGTGATATAAAAATATCATATCATTGCATCCCTAACACTAACAATTGCTCATCACTCCATCGGCACTGAGAGCACACTCAGCCAAACTACCTAAATAATGTTTACATTTTCAATGCCAAAAAACGTAATTGACTCAGAAATGTAATGACAAAACACGATACAACAAGTGGACAGAAGTTATATTAATCAGCAAATGTCCCAATAAAAATGTGATTCATATTTATTAGGACACGTGAAAGTAAAATTGTTACTGTTAAGTACCGGTATCGATTCCCAGATACGGGAAAATGGTACTGTATCGGTTCAAATGAGAAAAGTACCCATCCCTTGTCACAGTAATGGTTTACAATTAATGTATAATATGAATATTAATGTATAATCGGCTCATGATAAAACTATACAATTTCTATGCAGTTTATATATTTTATTACCTACAAATTGGTGGATAGCTTGCTTTGAAATCATGACTCAGGGTGTCAAGCAGATATATACATATTTATGTTTATTTGAAGAAAACATTTTTTGGAGTATATGTTAATCTAATGTTTGTTGAATGGTCAGATAATTTTAAAGGGGTAATGCTATAATTTTCTTTTTGCATTTAAAACACTTCGTTGAGGTCTACATAAATGTAGTTGTGGTTATTAGGTCAACATTTTGAATGGATTATGTTTTACAGGCCAATCTCAAAGCTGCTTTATGACCCTCTCTCTGGACTGTCTTATTTATGTGGCTCCACCTCGACAGGATCTTCTCTCCGCTATCCATGTTGTAGTTTTTAGCACTTCCATATGGAGTCTACTGACAGATATACATTCCAAAAATACGCTACTTTGTATTAGAAATGGCTATAGTGGAGGATGCCAGTCTGGCCCACAACAAGAGGGGAGAGAGAAAAGAGATAGAGGTTTGAGAAAAAGAAGGAGCTTATTGACTACACCATAGACTACAATGGCAGACGCGCACAAGGCACTTTGGGTAAAATTAAATTCCATATGTTTAATCCAGTGACGTTCAAAATGTTTTAGTACGACTTTGGTAAGCTATGAAGCCGCACCGCTTAAATGATTGTCGGCGCATGAAACATACAAGTATTATTATGGTTTGTGTATAAGGTAATACATTATCTGGCGTTTTGTTTCAAAGTATTATGCAAACACAACTTTTCTTATCTTCTGGTACCTGCTGGTCTGTATTTGGGATCTGCATGAATCTTGAAAAATTGAGCGAGTCCGCCTTTGTAGTCCGTAGTCAATAATCTTCTTCTTTTTCACTATCTTCTTGTAATGGGACATTCATCCTCTGCTGTTGCTATTTCTAATATGACTGTATTGTAAAGTTCTAACTTAGATCTGTCAGTAAACTCGCCATGAACGCGCTAAAACATACCGGTGTCTTGAGTTTATATTATTCACCCAAGAAACTTTAGTTATTAGCGAGTACCGGTCGGACATTTTTTTACGGGACACCTTGATGTTGTTTCCTGATGAGGAGATGCTGCACTATTATTGATTTAAGTTTAGTCAGAATGTTATTAAAACAGTTAGTTCCATTTTGTGACATTTCTTCCACTCTAGTCACATCACTTCCTGTTCATGGGCAAAGTGTTAGCGGGACAGTACAGTGAGTAACATTAGCCAAAAGTTTGCCATGAAGAGAATTGGCTGTAATGGGAGCTTTAAGTGCCTGTAGGGGGATGTTAGACTGTTTAGCTAACTCAAAATCTAAAAAGTTGTCCTCCGCACCAGAATCGATCAACGCCGACAAAGGTAAGGAAAATTTACCCAACCTAAGGGCAGCCGGAATAGCTCACCAAAACTCCCAGGACTACTGGTGAGTCGGGTCTTTTTTGCCTGACTGGACAAGTGGAAATTAAATGACCTGATTCCCCACAATATAGGCACTGACCTAGCCTCATGCGCTGCTGCCGTTCTTCAGGAGACAGGGGTGCTCTGCCCAGCTGCATGGGTTCTTCTGTTGCCACAGCCCTCCCTCCTAGGATGTGGAATTTCTGTTGCTTTAATTGCTGGTCTGTGCACAGTTTGAGGAAATTTAGATTGACCATTCTTCTCAAGGCGGCGCTCACGTAAACGGTTATCTAACCAAATCACCAATGAGATGAGTGAACTAAAATTTGTCTCTTCGTCCCTGCAAGCCAATTCATCCTTTAGCTGTTCATTAAGACCCTTAATAAAAATCTCCATAAGTGCTTGGTCATTCCATCCTGAGTCAGCTGCCAATGTTTGAAACTCCACAGAATAATCTGCAGCACTGTGACTTCCTTGCTGTAGTGATAGGAGACGCTTTGCTGCACTACCAGCATAGTTTGGGTGATCAAAAACTTGCCGGAAACGCTCAACAAAGGCATTTGAATCTCCTGAGTGCCAGTGGATTCTGGGAATCTTCTGCCTCTGCCCATGCTAACGCCCTGCCACGCAGTAACCCAACTATAAACAAAATATTTGACTTATCTGCAGAGAAGGTTGTTGGTCTGAGTTGAAAAATGTTGGAACACTGCAGAAGAAAGCCTTGACAGCTGCTTAGGTCCCCATGAAAAGGCTCAGGGTTTGGCACGGGAACTTCAGGAGTTGTGGCAGAGGCGTGAGGTGAGGCAGGGGTCAAAGGTGACTGGGCAAAGGCTGTGGATGAAAGTTGTTTTGTTAAGACAGATATTTGGTTCATGAGTTGACTCATTTGTGTTACAAGGTCCTGATTTCCTTGAATAAGAAGGCGTAGTGTCTGTTCATGCAGGCCTAGCAGGATGCCTTGATGTGAAACGGCTTCCCTGATTGCCGCAGGTGTGTCCTCATCAAGGTTTCAAAAAATGAATCCAATTGCGGATCAGTAAAAAGGCTTTTTAATAACAAAAAATCACTGGAGAAAATCATTTAAGAGTAACAAAAGTCAGGTTCAGGAAGATGGGGTCAAAAAGTCTGTTCAGCATCACAGGCAACGAACGAACTGGCACTGGCTGGGTGGAGATCCAGGGTTTAAATCAGGTCGTTGATTAGGTGCAGGTGGGCTTGGATGGCTGGCAGCACACCTGCAAATGACGACCAGGGAGAGACTTGCAGACAAGAGGGGGGAAAAAAAAGGATGGAGAACTGCCCTCATGACACGACGTTAGTGATCATCTGCCGGTTTTTAAAATATATGATGGAAACTGCAAAAAGAACATGGAAGACAAAAGGACATTTCAAAGACTGTGCACAGAGAAGAGGATGATTGCTTTCAAAATGGAGCTATAAAAGCAAGATTGGGACAATGTCCATCCATCCATTTCCTACCGCTTATTCCCTTTTGGGGTATCGGGGGGCGCTGGCGCCTATCTCAGCTACAATCGGGCGGAAGGCGGGGTACACCCTGGACAAGTCGCCAACTCATCACAGGGCCAAAACAGATAGACAGACAACATTCACACTCACATTCACACACTAGGGCCAATTTAGTGTTGCCAATCAACCTATCCCCAGGTGCATGTCTTTGGAAGTGGGAGGAAGTGTACAATGAAAAAGAGGTTGATGAAACATATGAACATTTCTTAAATAAGTTAATAATACTTTATGACAAACATTGTCCATGGAGACAACTCAGTAGTAAACAGAGAAAGAATAATCAACCATGGGTGACCAAAGGATTAAAAATTGCTTATAAGAAGAATACATCCATCCATCCATTTTCTACCGCTTATTCCCTTTTGGGGTCGCGGGGGGCGCTGGCGCCTATCTCAGCTACAATCGGGCGGAAGGCGGCGTACACCCTGGACAAGTCGCCACCTCATCGCAGGGCCAACACAGATAGACAGACAACATTCACACTCACATTCACACACTAGGGCCAACTATATAGAAAATGTATAGTACAAAGTACTACAGAGGCAGAAGTAAAGTACAACAAGTATAAAAACAAGTTAACAAACATACTACGATCATGTAGAAAAGAGTATTACAGTCAAGTATTGGACAGGAACAAAAATAATATGAGAGCAACATGGCGCATTCTCAATAGCATTATTAAAAATGGCACTGAGAGGGATTACCCCCAATACTTCTTCGACGGAAATACACATAATGACAACATAAAGGAAGTAGTTGAAAGCTTCAATAACTACTTTGTAAATATTGGACCAAAATTGGAAGAAAGGATTCCAGACCCAGTTTCAATTGAGGACTATAAGGATATCATAGAGCGAAATCCCAACTCCATGTTCCTCAGTAATGTGACACAGGAGGAAATAGTTGAAAAAATGTAAATCAAAGACTTCAACTGATTGTAATGGAATTGATATAGAAACGATAAAAAGGGTTATTGATGAGATCTCAGGACCATTAATGTATATTAATAACGTATCATTTCAAACAGGTACATTTCCAAAGAAAATGAAAACAGCTAAAGTTGCACCAATTTATAAGACTGGAGACAAACATCTATTTACAAATTATAGACCTGTTTCTTTACTTCCACAATTTTCTAAAATCATTAAAAAACTGTTCAATAACAGATTAGAGAGTTTCATAAATAAGAAATAGAATACTCAAAGAGAACCAATATGGATACAGAGCTAATGTTTCAACTTCAATGGCTTTAATTGAAATTACCAATGCAATAGATAGTAAAAAATTTGCGGCAGCAGTCTTTATCGATCTAACTAAAGCATTTGACACAATTAATCACAATATTGTAATCAAAAAACTAAAACGATATGGCATCAGAGGGTTAGTTTTAAACTGGATAAGAAGTTATCTAACGAACAGGAAACAATACGTGAAGCTAGGCGAATACACTTCTACAATGCTAAATATATCATGTGGTATACCACAGGGATCAATACTAGGACCTAAATTATTCAATCTCTATATAAATGACATTTGTAACGTTACAAGAGATTTAAAGTTAGTATTATTTGCGGATTATACAACAGTGTTTTGTTCAGGAGAGAACACACAGAAGATAATACAATTAATGACAGAAGAAATGACCAAATTAAAAAAATGGTTTGACAAAAACAGACTATCATTGAATCTCAGTAAAACTAAAATAATGCTATTTGGTAACAGTAGAAGAGAAAGTCAAACACAAATACAAATAGACGGAATAAAAATTGAAAGAGTAAATGTAACCAAATTTCTAGGTATAATGATTGATGATAAATTGAACTGGAAATCTCCTGTAAAAAATATACAACATAAAGTACCAAGAAACACATCAATAATGAATAAAGCCAAATATGTTCTAGACCAAAAATCACTTTATATTCTCTACTGCTCACTAGTGTTACCATATCTGAGTTACTGTGTAGAAATATGGGGAAATAATTACAAAATTACACTTCATTCACTAAAAGTGTTACAAAAAAGATCAGTTAGAATAATACATAATGTTGGATATAGAGAACATACAAACCCTTTATTTATTGAATCAAAAATACTGAAATTCCACGACATAGTGGAATTGCAAACAGCTAAAATTATACACAAAGCAAACTATAACCTGCTTCCCAAAAATATACAAAAATTATTCTCAACAAAAGAGGAGAAATATAATCTTAGAGAAAAATGTAATTTAAAACATTTGTACGCACGTACCACACTTAAGACCTTCAGTATATCAGTATATGGAATTAAATTATGGAATGGATTAAGCAAAGAAATAAAACAATGTACTAATATCATCCACTTCAAGAAACTCTTCAAACTGGAAGTGTTCACAAAATACAAAAAAGAAGAACCATGATAAACATTCTGATTTTATTCACCCATTCATTCTTTCATTCTCAAAATAATCTAATTCATCTCATAGTATGAAATAAAACTTACTTCACCAATTATTTATTTATTTATTTTTATTGTGATTACTTATGGAGTATATTGTGAATACATTGAGAACAGGAAGTAAACAAAGGTTTTAGCAACTGTTACGTAAAAGAAAAGGGGTATGATAAAATAAGCTCTGCTTCTTCTTACTCCTTTTCGAACATGTTGAAAAGAGAGACTGGCAATGTATCTTGTTGTATGCTTGCATGTTCGCATGTTTGAAATAAACTCAAACTCAACTCAACTCAACTCAACTCACTCCTGTCCTTGCACGCTACACCACTACAACAAAGGTGACGGGGAGAAGACGCTGCCGAAGGGGAGCCACGTAAATAAGACCGCCCACAAAAAGGCGCATCCAGAAGCGACTGTCAGAAAGTAACTTGAACATGGTCTGTAAAACAAAATCTATGCAACATGTTGACCAAAGAACCACCATTGCATGTTATGTAAACCAGTGGTCCCCAACCACCGGCTCGATTGGTACCGGGCCGCAGAATAATTTTTCATTTATTTTATTTATTTATATACTTATTTATTTTTTATTAAATCAACATAAAAAAAACACAAGATACACATTCAATTAGTGCACCAACCCAAAAAACCTCCCTTTTTCATGCCAAAAAAAAAAGAAAAAAAAAAAAAAGGAATAAGCCACGTCTACATTATTTGGATTACAATTTTTGGGACGTATGGGAATCCCAAATACACTAAAAAAGGTGCCAACAGGTAGGATAAGTTGGTGTAGCATGATATGATAACCTTTAAATTTAAAAGACATGTGATTTTATTTTAACATTTTCTGGCTTTTGCGGGCCTCTAAAACAATTATCTGGCCCCCAGGCCTTGAGTTTGTCCCCTGTACCATTAGAGTTAAACTAATAGACCATCCAAATCAAATAATACAATTGCAAAGACATCATGTCAGTCTTTGTTGAGGTCTGGAGAGAAACTAATAGATGCACACTCAGTCCAAATGAGGCGTGCAGTGTTTGTTCACGTGCAAAACCCGAAAGGCTCTTGTCATTGAGTGTAACATAATTTAAAGCAAACATGAAGCTTTGTATAAACAATCCAACTGGAGAACAATCCACTCTCTATAAGGGAGGAACTTCCTTTTGATTCCGCACAAACACATACTTGCTGTTATTTTACTGTGCAGGAAGTTGTTTTCGCAGTGAATCACAGTCATTTTTATGGCCAGTGATGACTGTCAGGGTCCCTTTTTTTAACAAGGCAATTTTGTAAAATGTTCCTTAATTGGATTTTCTTTGTATCTTCAAAATGTGAGTGGTTCTCGGCGTTATCCTGTTTGGCATGGTCTGCACTGAGGGCCTCGTGTGTGAGCGGAAAGCGAGCACATAGGGACAGTCCTGTCTGTGCCAGAGAAGGAGAGTAGGGTGAGGAGTTCCCATGTCACTGCAAAGGGCACACTGCTGTTGTTGGCATACTTTACTGCATGTTTTTACTCTTTAGCCTCTGACTACCATCTTGACTCTCCATAGATCTTTAATTCACCATCCCTGTCAATCTCAGTGTCCCCTGAGGTCACTTCCAACCATGGGAACATTGGTTGTGACAGTCCGGGAGTCCCTGAGTGGATAGTACAGGCAAGAACTTGACAAAACTCAAGCAGAGGCCAAAAATGGATGACTGCAAAGTTACATTGGAAGTTTAACACAATGGTTGACTTTTAAATGTTCCCAATGGATTGAAATCCATTCAAAGTGGCTGTAAATATTCCTATTCTCATCCAGAATTGAATATTCAGGGCAAATGGACTTCATGGGTTGTCTTGGAAGATATTTTCTTCTTTCACAGATCTAGTCAGAGCTACAGTAGACCGTTTCTTGCATCTATGTGCTCGAGATGAGAGCTATCTATCTAGTCTTTGAGGAAGAACTGATGAAGCATGCGTGGATTAAAGGCCGAACGTCTTTCTGAGCAGTTCATTCGTTATCCATTTTATGCACCGAGAATCACAAGCATAAATAACCAGTTCCAGTGTCCAGTTTTGCCATGATGAAAACTTATCAGCAAATCGTCAGCATCAGTCAAAACAAATCCCTAACAATGCGCAAGAATCAGGGTCTCTTGTATTTATTCCCGACACAAAAAAGGTAAATTTTATACGTGACAATACTGAGTGGTGCAGCCAAATGGAGACAAAGAGGTCAGGGTTGACTGATTATCGGAGCTGATTTTTGGCATCTTGAAGATATCGATACCGGCCATCGTTAATCGGTATTGGCCCAAATTTATATTTTTTTGTGCAACTACAACAGAAAACCATAGTAACAACAATTGCTCTTTTCTGCACTGTGCTATATAAGAGGTCCCCCTCTTGGGGGCATCTTCCGTCAATGCTTCCAGGTAGACAATGTGCGGCAGTGAACACATGTCAGTCAGTACGTTTCCAAGCACTAACTTTGACTTCTCTCATAGTTTGGCTGGAAATAAGCATTCTTACATTAACATATGGAAACACCTTAAACTGATCATGTTACCTTTGTGATATGGCGCAGTCAATTGTAACCACATTGGACACATTTGTCGTTTTTCTGGGTTAGTAGCCAAACTATAACCTTGTATTTGCTAGGACAAAGGTTAAAAGACAGAAACTAAGACAAGCGAGTCAAGTAGGGTACCGTGCAGGACATAGTCTTTGTCAAATATATTTGTTATCAGTTGAATTTCAGATTGGAAGACTAATAGAGCGCCCTGCTAAACTCTACTTCAGTATAACTGAGACATGTTCTGGTTAAATTATAAAAGACCTCTGTGTTTCTTATGAGCAGAAGAAGGATGTGACACTGCACCCTAAAATAGGTTGCTATAGTACTATGAGACCTTGATGCAGGGAGGTGAGAACACGAGGGTCGATTAAAAGCCAGGATGTGTGCGAGACATCCTCTAATGCTCAGGAATTCCCTCTTTAAAGTGTGTCATTTTGAAGGTTATTAGGAATCAGGCTTTTAGGATAAACGCAGGGTGGTCTCTCTTGTATTGTCAAGTAAGCAAGTTGTTTTTGTCATTCTAGGAAGTATTTTCTCAAATATGATTTTGGTGTTACCTTTTGTATTTAAAACAATTCTGCGTTTTAACAACAAATATTATTGTGATTGGACTTTTCATTGATTTACACTGCATCATACTGAGAAATGTTCCTGTTATATTGTTGAATTGCAGTTGTACACCACTGCAAACTACTACCCAAACAATAAATATATTGTTCAAGGCCCTATCTCTCCTAAATCCAGATCAGGCCCAAAATGTAACCACTTATTCCTTATCTCATTTCTGAAATTTCCTGAAAGGTCGATAAAAATTCCGCCCGTAACTTTTTGAGCTATCTGTAGTGGAATTAAAGAAACAGAGTGAACACTCGTCTTTCTCCACTATCTTTGTCTTTGCGGATCTGCTAGCACACACACACACGCACACACGCACGCACGCACACACGCACACACGCACACACGCACGCACGCACGCACACACACACACACACACACACACACACACACACACACACACACACACACACAAATAGCTTTTTGAGCTAGTTGGGTAACTAACAGACAGACAGACAAAGATTGCATAACTATCTGGCAGAGGTAGTGAATGCCCTTTAGGGCAGTGGTTCTCAACCTTTTTTCAGTGATGTACCCCCTGTGACCATTTTTTTAATTCCAGTACCCCCTAATCAGAGCAAAGCATGTTTGGTTGAAAAAAAGCGATAAAGAAGTAAACTACAGCACTATGTCATCAGTTTCTGATGTATTAAATTGTATAACAGTGCAAAATATTGCTCATATGTCTTTCTTGAACTATTTGGAAAAAAAGATATAAAAATAACAAAAAACTTGTTGAAAAATAAACAAGTGATTCAATTATAAATAAAGATTTCTACACAAAGAAGTAATCATCAACCTAAAGTGCCCTCTTTGGGGATTGGAATAGAGATCCATCCGGATTCATGAACTTAATTCTAAACAATTCTTCACAAAAAAACATCAATATTTATGGAACATGTCCACAAAAAATCTAGCTGTCAACACTGAATATTGCATTGTTGCATTTCTTTTCACAGTTTATGAACTTACATTCATATTTTGTTGAAGTATTATTCAAAAAATATATTTATAAAGGATTTCTGAATTGTTGCTATTTTTCAATAAATATACTTATAAAGGATTTTTGAATTCTTGCTATTTTTAGAATATTTTTTAGAAATCTCACGTACCCCTTGGCATACCTTCAGGTACCCCCAGGGGTACGTGTACCCCCATTTGAGAACCACTGCCTTAGACAATGTCTATCAAAACTATTTTTGCAAAGGCATCATTTTTTTAGATGACATTGATTTGTGCAGGTGTACCAAGTCAAGTGTCTGATAAGTAAGTCCAATATTATATAACATGGCATTTTTGCAAGTCCCACATAGTATCAATCAATCAATCAATCAATGTTTACTTATATAGCCCTAAATCACTAGTGTCTCAAAGGGCTGCACAAACCACCACGACATCCTCAGTAGGCCCACATAAGGGCAAGGAAAACTCACACCCAGTGGGACATCGGTGACAATAATGACCCAGTGGGACGTCGGTGACAATAATGACTATGAGAACCTTAGAGAGGAGGAAAGCAATGGATGTCGAGCGGGTCTAACATGATACTGTGAAAGTTCAATCCACAATGGATCCAACACAGTCGTGAGAGTCCAGTCCAAAGCGGATCCAACACAGCAGCGAGAGTCCCGTTCACAGCGGAGCCAGCAGGAAACCATCCCAAGCGGAGGCGGATCAGCAGCGCAGAGATGTCCCCAGCCGATACACAGGCGAGCAGTACATGGCCACCGGATCGGACCGGACCCCCTCCACAAGGGAGAGTGGGACATAGAAGAAAAAGAAAAGAAACGGCAGATCAACTGGTCTAAAAAGGGAGTCTATTTAAAGGCCAGAGTATACAAATGAGTTTTAAGGTGAGACTTAAATGCTTCTACTGAGGTGGCATCTCGAACTGTTACCGGGAGGGCATTCCAGAGTACTGGAGCCCGAACGGAAAACGCTCTGTAGCCCGCAGACTTTTTTTGGGCTTTGGGAATCACTAACAAGCCGGAGTCCTTTGAACGCAGATTTCTTGCCGGGACATATGGTACAATACAATCGGCAAGATAGGATGGAGCTAGACCTTCAAGTAGAGGTGTGGACATGACTCAAGTCATGAATTTGATGACTCTAGACCCGACTTGACAAAATGTAAAAATACTTGTAACTCGACTTTGACTTTAACACCAATGTCTTGGGACTTGACCTGGACTCGAGCCTTTTGACTTGACATGACTTGCAACTTTCCCCAAAACCCAACGATTTAAAAGTTATTCAGGAGAGCACCGTATCTTCCATTGTGTACGCGTGTTTGTCAACATGTGTGCGATGACAGCATGTGCGCTACCTGTCAGTACAACAGCCAATCAAATTACAGCCACGTTATTTTCGTCACACAGCATTCATCCAATCAAATTGCAGGAAAACCAGGCAGAACTGCTCTCAAACAACAGAAGAATAAGTGAGGAAAATTATGCCATAAAGTGTTTCGTTCGTGTATTAAAACTATGACTTGGTCAACAAAACAGGAATTGCCGTATACAAATTATGCGGTTGGAAGATTACAGACGGAGACGCAACAACTTCCAACTTCGTTCGACATTTGAAGTTGCACAAAGAAGGGTACGTTTTGAATGTCAGATAACGTTTATTGGCTGAGTAACGTAACTTTTATTTGTTGTGCAGTTAAATCAGTGAGGCTGTAAACACACTGCTAACGTTATAACCATAGACATCTTATAAGTAGACGGAGCATCGTGCGCTACTGCCTGTTGCCGCTGACGTGACGCGCGGCCGCCATCTTGGAGTGGTGATCCGCTCCGCTCAGGGCAATTTCTTTGGCAGGAGCAATGAACTGTCAGCACATTTAATTCATATTACCTCACTGAATACCACTGATACTCACGCGCTTTTTTGTCATACGTGTAACTATGATAAAGGACACATGTCTTGGCGTGTTTATAATTTGCTTAACAGTAATAGAATATTCTTATATGCTATAAGTGACCAGACGTCTGAGATCAAAACTGGGAATATAATCCCAGAGAAGGGGGGGGGAAGTCAGCTACTTTTAAATTAAAGAAACAATATGATTAGGTTATATATACATGCATATATCCTACATAAACAATGTATGAATACATTAGATATCTATATATCTTACGGACCTATAGACCAGTGGTTCTCAAATGGGGGTACTTGAAGGTATGCCAAAGGGGTATATACATTATATATTTTTTAAATATTCTAAAAATAGCAACAATTCAAAATCCTTTATAGATATATTTACTGAATAATACTTCAACAAAATATGAATGTAAATTCATAAACTGTGAAAAGAAATGCAACAATGCAATATTCAGTGTTGACAGCTAGATTTTTTGTAGACATGTTCCATAAATACTGATGTTAAAGATTTCTTTTTTGTGAAGAAATGTTTAGAATTAAGTTCATGAATCCAGATGGATCTCTATTACAATCCCCAAAGAGGGCACTTTAAGTTGATTACTTTTATGTGTAGAAATCTTTATTTAAAATTGAATCACTTGTTTATTTTTCAACAAGTTTTTAGTTATTTTTACATCTTTTTTTTTTCAAATATTTCAAGAAAGACCACGAAAAATGAGCAATATTTTGCACTGTTATACAATTTAATAAATCAGAAACTGATGACATAGTGCTGTATTTTACTTCTTTATCTCTTTTTTCAACCAAAAATGCTTTGCTCTGATTAGGGGGTACTTGAATTAAAAAAATGTTCACAAGGGGTACATCACTGAAAAAAGGTTGAGAACCACTGTTATAGACTTATACTCTGTTGCTGCAACACCAGAGAGTTTATTCTGTCTTGAAACTTTGTATTGATAGTTTGGATTACATTCTTCCCTTAAATGATCATGTTTACAGTGTTTGTTTTGTATGCATTTTTCATGTATGTTGCTTTGGATAAAAGGGTCTGCCAAATACTTAAACATATACGTATAAACACCTGAAAGTCTTTATTTCAGCTAAAACCACCAATCTGTTTCACTGGATTCAGAATAAAACCAAATTCTGTCTTACCCAACAAAGTTAGTATTTGAATATTGTTACTCGAAGACTTATCTGTGGTTACAATAAAATGAGAATGCATCATAATCAGTGGCGGCTGGTGAATTTTGTTTTAGGCGGGCCTGAAAGTTTGTAAACAACATACCTGTAGGGAGGTCATCCTCCCCCAGAAGATTTCTTTGTGATTTTCACATACAAATATTGTAGTTATTTGCTCCTGCTTAACTCTGTGGTAATATTATTTTCACAAAATGTTAAATCTTACTTGTGAAAAGTAATCCCCCAATTCCTATTTTCAACAGTCCGCTCATTTGAGCAGGAAAATGCTGAATACCATCCCAGCATCTTTATTTTCTACCTGTAAACTGTCAGTTTAGGCTGCCTGCCGGCTCCTCATCACCACTTCAAGATGGCGGCCAAATTGCTTGCGTCACAGCAGCCAATTCTGCGTCTACTTATAAGATGTCTATGGTTATAACGTCATTGCAAACACAGCAATATGTTGCGTCCACTGGAGTTCGCTACCTTATTCATACTTGTTGTCAAGTGATTTTTTTTTAAGCAGGGTTGCATGAGGTACCTACACATAAGGTTACGTTAGTGAATGTATCACAAACAGTAACGTAACGTTAGACGGCGGTGAGCAGCACAGCATATTTTAGCCACCTACAAAAAGACAAACATAGTCAAATAAAGGTCAGTTAAAATGTATACTATATTAAGAATATGTGTACATATTCCTTAGAGCCCTGACATCTAAAAAGTACGCACTGTTCATTGTTATGTTCATGTATTTGTTATGTTTTTTATGTGTACGCACACATAAACACATATATAGTGTGAAATGAGATCAATGAGATAAGGTAAGAACAGGATATAAAATGCTGTGGAACTAGTTACAATGTAATATTCCATGGAAATACAATGTTAACACTTGTTCAAATAAGTACAGTTGCACTTGTTTTTTGATATGTGTTTATACTGTAAAGGAATGAGTTACATGTTTAGAATAACTGGTTAATAGTGCTATTATGAAGTGCAGTGTCAGCACTGTTTTTTTTTATAATAAATACTACAGCGTTTTAAAAGCATACACAATCTATGTACATATATTAGTCTGTGGTTAAAAAGACTTGAAATGACTCGAAACTCAAAATGCAGGACTTGGGACTTGATTTGAGACTTCCCAGTATTGACTTTGGACTTGACTCGGGACTTGCCTCTCTTGACTCGAGACTCGAGGGCAAAGACTTGAGACTTACTTGTGACTTGCGAAACAATGACTTGGTCCCACCTCTGCCACATAGTAAAGATAGTGTTTGGTGCACTGGGAATAAGTAAAACAAAATCTTGCACTTTGCTCATACTTGAGTGTTCAGTATAATAATCGGTAATTAGAGCGCCCATTAACATATTTGTGCCATACTTGGTTCAATGCAGGGGCCACATGAGAGCCACTGATTTTGTTGTTGTTTTTCACCCCTTCCTGACTCTCATGTTTGACAAATCGTTTCCAGTTAATTTACAACAGTCAAACTGTGGGAGAACAATACCCCATGGACGTAACTCGGCACAAGCTCTAGCACCTGTCCAAGAGAAGAGCGAGGTGCTCACAGGAAGCACTTGCTGAGATAACAAGATAGTATGGAAGGCAGGGCCACTGAAAGGCCACACACACGGGAGGGGGAGGGAATGGAGGGAATTTGGGCTTCTATGGGTTTAACTCGGCTAATATTCAATTATGGATAATGTGAGCTATTTGAGAGCATAACATCATAGCAGCTGAAGGCCTGCTAATATAAAACAACACCAAAATAATGGTCCAGTTGGGGCACAGGAGTTAAAAGTCTGGCACAGAGACAATTTGAAGCCCGCAGCTTGTTTTTTTTTGTTTTTGTTTTTTGCCCTCGGCACATTCTAAAAATACAATTTAATTTTTTTCATAAAAAACAGGAAATATGATATGTAATCTAACTGTCACAGTGTGTTGTTGACGAACCCCAAGATGCAGAGATGAAGGCAGGCTTCGAGCAGGAAAACATGATTTTAATGTTCAAAAATAAGAAAAGGAAAACACGAACCAGAAACCAGGAAGCAGGAACAGGAGTCAGGATCCAGGGAATAGCTTACAGTATACAGCTAGCAACGACACGACAATACTCTAACACCTAGTGGAGGACAAAGCAGGTTTAAATAGTAACTGGCTGATTGACACCAGGTGTGGCCAAGTGCCAATCAGCCACAGCTGAAGGGACACAGCTAAAGGGAGACAAACAGGAAACAGAACCAAAACAAGAGCGCTGACAGTAAAACACAACCAAACACAGAGGGAAAAACTAAAATGGAATCAAAATGTTAGGGGTAAGCCTGACACTAACAAGAAAAAGTTAATACTATTATCAAATATATTAATGATAATACATGTATTATTATACTTTTTTTTTTTTATAGAATATGACTTTTTAGCATATCTATTTTAGATTGGTGTGAGCTAAAGTTTGTGACTTGCAGCTCATTTTTACAGGTGGCAAATTCTAAAACTACATTTTTAAAACAAAGAAGCAACAACTACAGCAAAAATGGAGGAAAAATTTAAAAAAGATGCATTGCAACGAGAAAAACGTAGAAATGTTGATACTCATAAGACTGTATATATATATACTGTATATATATATATATATACACAGCGTAGGATTGATTTTTGTAAAACAGTGCTCAATACATGAGTGTAGAGCGTGGTGTATAGTTGTATAAGAAAGAGACAAACAGACTACAGGTTCTTCCCAAAAAGCCTGTTTCGTGGTTATCCACTCATCAGGAGATTTTCTCCGGATGTATAGGGACAAGTGGTAGGAAATGGATGGGTGGGTATATATATATATATATATATATATATATATATATATATATATATATATATATATATATATATATATATATATTTATTTATTTTTTAATTATTATTATTATTATTTAGATTTTTTGGGGGGACACCCCTGAGTAAGGCTGATTTAGGGCATGATCTGTGCACCCAATTCTACAGAAGAGGCACACACACAGACATACACACGCACACGCACACACACACACACACACAAACATTTCATATAATCTGTGTGTGCATCTGTAATGTGTGATTACATACATTTAGCCTAAATAATAATTTTTGGATCTTCTGTGCTCCACAATTATAGACAACACCTGTGCCTGGTCCTCCTGCAGCATTGAACACGCATGTAATTCAGGAATAATTATATCAACAGCTGTACCACACCCTAAATATTTCAAGGATGTTAACCCTTGTAATAGGTGAAAAGCTCCGACTAAGTGGGATCCTCAATTTGTTGAAAACAGAGTCGACCACACTTAAAGGGGCCGAGGTGCGGTATTCACGTTGAGTAACATGTTATGATCCGCTGCCCGGATCATATGTTTTTTGGACTTTTGAGTTCGTTAGTGCACTTCCTTGTCTGTTTTGTCACCATGGTTGCTTATTAGTGTCACCTGCCTCTTGTTTTTGACTCACACCTGTTTGTAATTACTGTCCTTATTTAAGCCTGCCTTTCCCGTTGACTCGTCCTAGCTTCCTAGCTTTTGTTGCACGCAACTAGTGACGACGCTGCTTCCGTATTCTGGTGAAACCTGCTTTGTTCTTGCTAGCTTCCACGCTATGCTTATGTGTTTTTCTAGCTCCCATGTTAGCTCTTTGTTTTTGCCTTTTTGTGCCTAGTGCAAGTTTTCTGTTCGTAGCCTGTGTTTTAGTTTTAATAAATCAGTATTTCTTACCTCACGCTGTGTCTGAGCCTGATCTGCATCAAGAAGGAACGCACCCCCATCACCATGCCCAGCAATCGTCACATAACAAACCGACCTCTCTCCAGCAACCACTCCTAATTATAGATCTGCAATAATATCTGACTGACGATATTATTGGTCGATAAATGCTTTAAAATGTAATATCGGAAATTATCTGTATCGGTAAAATAAAATTAAAGATTTTTAAAACGCAGGTGTACGAAGCGGACGCAGGGATAAGTACAGAGCAGTTGCGTCTCCCAGTCAGCAGTCCCTCCCCTCTCTCCTCTCCCCTCTCTCACACACAACACAGGAGTTGCAGCACGACTGCAGCATGAGAGGTTTACTGGCGACGCTTGATGATCTCATCAAACCGCCACGAGCGGAGCACAACAACAACAAGAGTGTTTTGTTGCCGTTGCTGTAGCCGTGCCTAACAAGCGAGCTCGCTCGGTGACTGACTAACGACATGGTTTGGGATTATTTTAAAGTGTCTCTGACGGATAAAAAACTGGCAATTTCCAATGACTGCAAAAAGTTGGTTATGCAAGGAAGAACCAAGATGTCTTCCTTAATACGAGCAATTTGATCGCCCACCTCATCAAGAATCATAAGGAGATACACGATCAATACAAGCGGAAGATGGATGAAAAGTAAACACAGAAAAAATGTAGTACCACACAGTTTTCGCTTAAAGACTCCGCCAAGAAAAAAACAAAAATACAACAAAAACCACCCCACGGCAAAAGCCCACATTGTGGTCAAGGATAACGCACGCAGTTTGGCAAAAGCTACGGTGGAGTTTGGTGTGGCTAGTCTGCCCTGCATGGCGCACACATTGCAGCTTGCAGTGAACGGAGGTGCCCTGTCTCAATGCAGCATTTCAGAAGCTCTGGCTGACTGCTAGGCCACTTCAAGCACTCACCACTAGCTTGCAGCACATTTTTGTTACTCAGACAAATACATTAGAGCAGGGCATATTGACCCCATTTATAGTCTTCCTTTAGGCAGTCTTGCACTAAAGGAGGACTATGTTTATTGTTTACTTTATTACTCTAGTATACTCTGGACTGAAGCTGTGTGCCTTCATTGTTTTTGTAACTGTTTTGAGGCATGTTTAGAAAAAAAAAATAATGCACTTTGTTAAAGTCAAAATATAGTAATTCCCATAGTTGTAGTGTGTATCAAGATTATCTCAGGAAGCGTATGTCCCAAACTCCAAGCTAATGCACTTTGTGACTTCGATAATAAATATGGCAGTGCCATGTTGGCATTTTGTTCCATTACTTGAGTTTATTTATTTTGGAAAGCCTTGTGACATTGTTTAATGCATCCAGCTGGGCATCACAATAAAATTAGGCATAATAATGTTTTAATTCCACAACTGTATATATCGGTATCAGTTGATATCGGAATCGGTAATTAAGAGTTGGACAATATCGGAATATCGGCTATCGGCAAAAAAGCCATTATCAGGCATCTCTACTCCTAGTTTTCAAAAATTTGATTGTCTTCAAGGATTTTCTGGGAATTACAATAGGTTTTTAAGTACCAGTAACTGAAAAAGCCTGTATAAGCTAATGCCAAGTATTCTTACAGACATATGTGTCATGATCAGTTTTGGTTAGGACCTTAATGCAAAGAAGAAATAATAAGAATAACAACAAAAAGTGCACTCAAAAAGGAGCAAGGAAAAATAACTAATGATGAACACAAACAGGGTGAAAAAACAGGAAACACACACAAAAGGTGTGGAGAAGAAACAGTTAACAACACACGGCAGCGCCAGGACAGAGTCACTAGAAACGAGATGCGTAAGTGGAGCCAAAGCAGAGAAGATGAACATGACTTGAAGGGTGAACCATCAGGAATCAACTGGCACGGCATGAATGCACTGGAGAGCTTTAGTCAGAAAGAAACGGGAATCAGTTGTACAACCAGATCATGACAGTAACACCCCCCCCCCCAATGCCCCCAAACACACTAGGCATCATATCATTCACGTTAAAAAAAAAAAAATTATATATTTTTTTTAAAAAGGGAACCAACATTTTTAGAGGCGGCATAGTACTGTTTATGATTCATTAGTATCGCGGTACTTTACTAGTACCAGTATACCGTACAACCCTAACACACACACACAAGTCTCGTTGATGTGCTCCAAAAGCAAAAAACAAAAAAAAAGAAACGGGGTGTGAGGCGACCTTTCATCGGCTCGTGTCCGAGTAGTGCCTTCTCCTTCACTGTAATAAAGTTCTGCTTTTCTCATCACAATTAAAGAATTGCTGTGGAGCAAAGCCCCCTTTGCTGATAAAATTCTCAAACTGAATGTGCCACAGGCTGGAGGCTAACTAGCTAAAATGCTAGCCTTATAGCTTTTCCAGCAACACTAAGCTATACAGCGTGACGGTGACCGCTTTGACACATTTGGACCGCTTTGACACATTTAAACCGTTTCTGATCACACAAACTTATCTCTAAGCAAGATGGAGACAGCTCTGACCAGCGCAAGATACGGCAATTGATTGGATTAGATTTTTAGATTAGATTTACAAACCCCGTTTTCATATGAGTTGGAAATTGATTGATTAATACTTTTATTAGTATATTGCACAGTTCAGTACATATTCCGTAGAATTGACCGCTAAATCGTAACACCCGAATAAGTTTTTCAACTTGTTTAAGTCGGGGTCCACGTTAATCAATTCATGGTAATTGTGTTAGATGTAAATATAAACGGAATACAATGATTTGCAAATTATTTTCAACCCATATTCAGTTGAATATACTACAAAGACAACATATTTGATGTTCAAACTGATACACATTTTTTGGGGGGGAAATAATCATTAACATTAGAATTTGATGCCAGCAACACGTGACAAAGAAGTTGGGAAAGGTGGCAAAAAAAACTGATAAAGTCGAGGAATGCTCATCAAACACTTGTATGGAACATCCCACAGGTGTGCAGGCTAATTTGGAACAGGTGGGTGCCATGATTGGGTATAAATGCAGCTTCCATGAAATGCTAAGTAATTCACAAACAAGGATGGGGTGAGGGTCACCAATTTGTAAGCAAATTGTCGAACAGTTTTAGAACAACATTTCTCAACAAGCTATCGCAAGGAATTTAGGGATTTTACCATCTAGGGTCCGTAAAATCATCAAAAGGTTCAGAAAATCTGGAGAAATCACTGCACGTAAGCGATGATATTACGGACTTTCAATCCTCAGGCGGTACAGCATCTAAAATCGACATCGGCGTATAAAGGATATCACCACATGGGCTCAGGAACACTTCATAAAACCACTGTCAGTAACTACAGTTGGTTGCTACATCTGTAAGTGCAAGTTAAAACTCTGCTATGCAAAGCCAAACCCATTTATCAACAATATCCTGAAACGCCGCCGGCTTGGCTGGGCCCGAGCTCACCTAAGATGGACTGATGCAAAGTGGAAAGGTGTTCTGTGGTCTGACGAGTCCACATTTCAAATTATATTTGGGAACAGAGGACGTGGTGTCCTCCAGAACAAAGAGGAAAATAACAATTCGGATTGTTATAGGCGCAAAGTTTAAAAGCCAGCATCTGTGATGGTATGGGGGTGTATTAGTGCCCAAGGCATGGGTAACTTACACAACTGTGAAGGCACCATTAATGCTGAAAGGTTCATACAGGTTTTGGAGCAACATATGTTGTCATCCAAGCAACATTATCATGGACGCCCCTGCTTATTTCAGCAAGACAAGTGTTACAACAGCGTGGCTTTGTAAAAAAAAAGAGTGCAGGTACTTTCCTGGCCCGCCTGCAGTCCAGACCTGTCTCCACTTGAAAATGTGGGGCACATTATGAAGCGTAGAATACGACAACGGAAACCCGGGACTGTTGAACGACTGAAGCTCTAAATAAAACAAGAATGGGAAAGAATTCAACTTTCAAAGCTTCAACAATTAGCTTCCTCAGTTCCCAAACGTTTATTGAGTGATGTTAAAAGAAAAGGTGATGTAACGCAGTGGTGAACATGTCCTTTCCCAACTACTTTGGCACGTGTTGCAGCTATGAAATTCTAAGATAATCATTATTTGCAAAAAAAATTAAATAAAGTTACTGAGTTTGAACATGGGCTTCATGGTGGCAGAGGGCTTAGTGCGTCTGCCTCACAATACGAAGGTCCTGCAGTCCTGGGTTCAATCCCAGGCTCGGGATCTTTCTGTGCGGAGTTTGCATGTCCTCCCCGTGAATGCGTGGGTTCCGTCCGAGTACTCCGGCTTCCTCCCACTTCCAAAGACATGCACCTGGAGATAGGTTGATTGGCAACACTAAATTGGCCCTAGTGTGTGAATGTGAGTGTAAATGTTGTCTGTCTATCTGTGTTGGCCCTGCGATGAGGTGGCGACTTTTCCAGGGTGTACCCCGCCTTCTGCCCGATTGTAGCTGAGATAGGCGCCAGCGCCCCCGCGACCCCAAAAAGGGAATAAGCGGTAGAAAAATGGATGGATGGATGGAGTTTCAACATCAAATATCTTGTCTTTGTAGTGCATTCAATTGCATATGGGTTGAAAAGAAATATTGCAAATCATAGTATTCCGTTTATATTTACATCTAACACAATTTCCCAACTCATATGGAAACGGGGTTTGTAGATTTATTGGTTCCCCGTTGGGGAAATTAATTTTCACTTCCATATATTCAAACAATAGACATCACACATCACAAAAACAAAAATAACAAAAAGACATCATACATGACCAACACATTTACAGGCTTGTCACACAGGTCAGACGGGCCTGCTGTTAAGGATTGCTATGGCTGCAGGGATAAGGCTATTCTTGAGGTGGGCCCTGTGGAATTTGATGGTTCTGTACCTGCGCCCTAATGGTAGTGGGATTATGTATTGGTGTAGTGGCTCACTGATATCCAGGACTATTGTTTTTGCCAGTCGAATGATGGACCTTTGGTTTAAATCTGAAATGTTGAGTGTGGGTAGGCCAATGATTTTATCTGCTCTGTTTGTAACGCAAGGGAGTTTGGTCCGGTTGGTTACAGAAAGCATGGTGAAAAACCTTGTGGAACAGTACATAAGGATGAGTTGAACAATGCTTTGGTAAAGTAAAAACAGGAGATGAGGTGCAACGTATAGTCTTTTAAGTTTTCGGATTGTGGAAAAAAACACGTCTCAAGTGCCACTAGCTGTCAAAACCCTTTGAAGTGGTCACGCCCATGGGCATAGGCCGTAAACAGGATATGACATAGAGGGCCCGCCTCTTTAAAATGGGTGTACCCATGTGTACAGGAAGTGATCTCATCAAAAAGTCCCTGATGACATTAAGCAACATGCAAAATGAATGAATGACTGAATGAAGCATTCGTACACCGAGACATGGTCGACAAACAGAGGCATATTTGGCGCGATGTAAGGGTTCGCAAACCAAAAAGGACACACATAGAGGTATTCGTTAATCGAGATTCCACTGAACAAGAATATTTGGGCAATGAATTGAGCTGGCCAAGCGTGACTTTAGGAACATGAGGGTTTAACCTTACGGGTCAGGGTTAAGCAATACTAGGGACATGGAGGACAGCAGGGTTAGGGCTATATGAGGCAGCCCACTTGTTTTCACTGTGTCTGGATATAGGCACGCGGAGGAAAAGGAAGGCCATCTTCAAGGCTGCCGTGTTTGTGAAGTGAGGACAGAGGTGAAATGTCAGGAAGAGCTTTGAGTTTGCGCTCATTAAAGCATTCCCTCTATTTGCCGGCGAGTTCCAGTGTGGATAAGTATCTCTTCAGAAGGAATCCTGGTGGGAAAAAGGAACCACGCGAAACGGGGAGTCCGCACGAGATCAATGATTTGTAAAAAGGAGTGGTCCGGCGTGGCCAATAGGGTACAGGCGATCATGGGCTGATAATGAAAACAAGGAAATCACCTGATGTGAGCTGGCTGAGATAAATACTCCAAACAGGCAGGTGCTTCCTGAGTCCTGCACTGACTGCTGTTCTTGCAGCGCTTTTCCTCAAAGCTCCATTTGTGCTCTGTTATGGCCCAATGTCTCCTTGTGATTGGCATGCGAGCAAACATCACAGGACAGTAAAAGTAGAATGCAAAGAGATTCTCCCGAGAGATTACAAATATACAAAGCAGTAAAGATAAGTTTAGCTTGCAAGGTTGGCATGTTATATGCCGAGGGGTGAGATAAATGCTATTCGTGTGTGTCCGTGTATAGATAAAGGCATATTTTCAGGGAATGATGACAAAAGAGAACCTGTTCTTCCCAATGCCACATCTCACTCTGTTGCCTTTTTTTTTTCTTTCTTTTTTGCTTTGCGAGTTGCTTTGTGGTTGTTTTGCGCTGTCCAATGAGGAAGGAAACCGGTGTGAGAAAGTGCCTGTTTTTTTGAGACCGACAGGAATTGGCTTCATCACAAGCGGTTCCTTTTTTTGCAGCTGGAACAATGCACTGGCGTCACACCCTTCGACGGGACCTCGGCATTTCACATGGAAAAATGCTCCCAGAATTCCGCTCCCAGGCTCGACGTAAAAGACCGAGGATGGGACGAGGGCGAGAGAGCGGGATGTGGAGGGAGGACGGGCTCGCGGCCGAGAACTGAATAAAAATGATGATATGTCACAACAAGCAAATAAAAACGCTTACTCTTGCCAACGCAAACCTTTCGCGGGCATAGCGGAGTCATAACTGAAGTTAATAAATGCTTGTTGGCTCACTTGCCAAACTGCAACAAAACATTACACTCAGAGTGTGTCAGACCGCGCAGCACTAGGCAGGTCTTTTACCAAACAAAGAGACGGCTGGCGTGTGCGCATTGTGTGTCAGGTTAGCTAAAGGCTCCTCAGTGGTTACGTAAGCTTCTTATAGTACTGTTAATAATTACTGTGAGAGGGTACACACGGCTGCTCTCTCAGAGCCTTATCACCATTGACATATTTCACTGAATTGGTGCAGCATATTTAATTAGACTACCTATTTTGAGAAATTACTATACATATGCCTAAATCTTTTTTTTTTTTAATTATGATTTTTTTTTTTAATATACTGCTTCTCCTCCTTTTTTTCCCAGCCGTTGAAGATTATGAAATATTTTTCCTCCTTGCAAAACATAACTTTGACTTGACTTAAATTTTTTTGGCCCTGTTCCTGCAGCCGCAGTTTTAAAAACAAACAAATCGGGCCTTACATGTGTTATGTCTGCATTTATATTATCAGTGTCATTCATCACTCAGCATTATAAATCATTATGTAGCCTGCGAGAGCTTAAATTATTTTACAGAGAGATTGACTGGCATAATAGATTTAACTAGTTTTCTAAATATTTAACTATAAGTATACCCAGGGCCATAACTAGGATTTGACAAATACAGAGGTCAAAAATGTGTTGTCCAAGAGGAACTTTGAAAGGCTGAAATCATGTGTATCCCAGCATCATACAACACAATGAATTTCCAGAATAACAGAAGCTTTAATTGCGCTATAACTATCTATCACTTATCTAACATCCTTGATAATCAGAATAATTTAATAACAGTCCACTTTTTTATTAATATTCTGAAGTTAAGCCTACTAAACAATTTTTCCATCATTAAAACATAAATTTAAAAAACATAATTTCAACCCTGACCAAGGTTCAAACCCAAGATAAATAAATAAATAAATGGGTTGTACTTGTATAGCGCTTTTCTACCTTCAAGGTACTCAAAGCGCTTTGACTTTTCCTGCCACATTCACCCATTCACACACACACATTCACACACTGATGGAGGGAGCTGCCATGCAAGGCGCTAACCATCACCCATCAAGAGCAAGGGTGAAGTGTCTTGCTCAAGGACACAACGGATGTGACGAGGTTGGTACTAGGTGGGGATTGAACCAGGGACCACGGCCACTCTTCCACTGCGCCACGTAGATCTTCTGCTTTACTTGGCAAGTACTAATGGTGTCCGCTACTGAGCCACCGAGAGTAATGAAGGCGTGGTTGGGGCGGGAGGCGTGGTTAAGAGGGGTGGTCGTTGAGGAAGCAGGAGTCGGCGTCGTCGTCGTCGTCGAGGGAGCGGGCGGCGGCATCGTCGAGGGAGCGGGCGGTGGCGTCGTCGTTTCGGTGGAAGCAGGAGGCGCAAGCGTCGTCGTCGCCGTGGAAGAAGGTGCGGGTGCTGCAGCCGAAAAAGGCAGCGTCGTCGTGAAGACAGGCGTAGTAGTCGTCGACGTGGAGACAGGCGTAGTCGTCGTTGTGGAGACAGGCGTAGTAGTCGTCAACGTGGAGACAGGCGTAGTCGTCGTTGTGGAGACAGGCGTAGTCGTCGTTGTGGAGACAGCCGTAGTAGTTGTCGACAAGGAGACAGGCGTAGTAGTCGTCGACGTGGAGACAGGCGTAGTAGTCGTCGACGTGGATACAGGCGTAGTTGTCGTCGTCGTGGAGACAGGCGTAGTTGTCGAAGCAGGAGCTGGTGTGGTCACCAGCCCTGGAGCAGATGCTGGTGTGGGTTACAGCCCCGTAGCAGGCGCTGGTGTGAAACCCAGCCTTGGAGCAGGTGCTGGAGTGGGCTCCAGCCTAGGAGCAGGTGTTGGTGTGAGAATCAGGCAAGGGTCAGGAGCTGGTGTGAGAACTAGGCAAGGGACAGGTGCTGGTGTGAGAACCAGGTAAGGGTCAGGTGCTGGTGCGAGAACCAGGCTTGAGTCAGATGCTGGTGCTGGTGCGAGAACCAGGCTTGAGTCAGATGCTGGTGTGAGAACGAGGCTTGAGTCAGATGCTGGTGTGGGTTACAGCCCCGGAGCAGGCGCTGGTGTGAGATCCAGCCTTAGAGCAGGTGCTGGAGTGGGCTCCAGCCTAGGAGCAGGTGCTGGTGTGAGAACCAGGCAAGGGTCAGGTGTTGGTGTGAGAACCAGGCAAGGGACAGGTGCTGGTGTGAGAACCAGGCAAGGGACAGGTGCTGGTGTGAGAACCAGATAAGGGTCAGGTGCTGGTGCGAGAACCAGGCTTGAGTCAGATGCTGGTGTGAAAACCAGGATTAAGTCAGAAAGATGCTGGTGTGAAAACCAGGCTTGGGCTAGGACTAGCTACAGGTGCTAGCCATGGTGCAGGTGGAAGCGGCCTAGTGGGCCGCTGTTTGACGGGCCGGAACACCGGGGAAGGAGGACGCGCGGGAGGGTGTGGCTTGGTGGGTCGAAAAACCGGTGGAGGAGGTCTAGCGGGTAGTTTAGGCCTGGCGGGCCGGGAAACCGGTGGAGGAGGTCTAGGAGGAGGTTGTGGTTTGACGGGCCGAAAAACAGGTAAAGGTGGCCGCATATGAGGTTGCGGCTTGGCAGGACAAAAAAACGGTAATGGAGGTCGAGGAAGATGTTGCGGTTTGACGGGCCGAAAGACAGGTAAAGGTGGCCGCATAGGAGGTTGCAGCTTGGCCGGTCGAAAAACCGGTAAAGGTGGCCTACATGGAGGTTGCAGCTTGGCTGGGCGCAGCTGTGTTACCTCAGTAGCACAGCTCCCAGCCCTAGTCCCCCCCCCCCGCCTCAAGAAGCAGATCCCAGACGCGTTCCCTGTGGTCTGAGATTGTCCTTAAAGGGGAACATTATCACCAGACCTATGTAAGCGTCAATATATACCTTGATGTTGCAGAAAAAAGACCATATATTTTTTTAACCGATTTCCGAACTCTAAATGGGTGAATTTTGGCGAATTAAACGCCTCTCTGTTTATCGCGCTGGAGGCGATGACGTCAGAATGTGACGTCGCCGAGGTAATACAGCCGCCATTTTCATTTTCAACACATTGAAAACATTGGCTCTCAGCTCTGTTATTTTCCGTTTTTTCGACTATTTTTTGGAACCTTGGAGACATCATGCCCCGACGATGTGTTGTCGAAGGGTGTAACAACAGTAACAGGGAGGGATTCAAGTTACACCACTGGCCCGAAGATGCGAAAGTGTCTGCCGCCAGACCCCCATTGAATGGGCCAGAGTGTCTCCACATTTTACCAGCAGACATGGCACAGGGATGTATGGATAACCTGCAGATGCATTTGCAATGATAAAGTCAACGAAATCACAAAGGTGAGTTTTGTTGATGTTGTTGACTTATGTGCTAATCAGACATATTTGGTCGCGGCATGACTGCCGCTAATCGATGCTAACATGCCACGCTAATCGACGCAACATGCTATTTACTGGCGGTGCTAAAGCAGACATGGCACAGAGATGTATGGATAACCTGCAGATGGATTTGCAACGATAGTCAACGAAATCACAAAGGTGAGTTTTGTTGATGTTGACTGCCAGCTAATCGATGCTAACATGCTACGCTAATCGATGCTAACATGCCTCGCTAATCGATGCTAACATGCTATTTACCGGCGGTGCCAAAGCAGACATGGCACAGAGATGTATGGATAACCTGTAAATGCATTTTTAACTATATTACGTTTCCTTCCACCCACATTTAATGCGAAAAAAACACTTACCAATCGAAGGATTTAAGTTGCTCCAGTGTCAAAAGATGCGAAAGTCCTGACTGTTTGGTCCGCACATTTTACCGGCGATGCTAACGCAACTATTTGGCCATGCTATGGCTATGAATAGCGTCAATAGCTATTCGCTCAATAGCTTCAATTTCTTCTTCAATACTTTCATACTCCAACCATCTGTTTCAATACATGCGTTATCTGTTCAATCGCTTAAAACGCTGAAATCCGAGTCTGAATCCGAGCTAATGTCACTATATCTTGCTGTGGTATTCCCATTGTTTGTTTACATTGGCAGCACTGTGTGACGTCACAGGGAAATGGATAGTGGTTTCGAAGATAGCGAAAATAAGGCACTTTAAAGCTTTATTTAGGGATATTTCGAGACCGGTAAAAGTTTGAAAAAAATTTCAAAAAATACAACAAGCCACTGGGAACTGATTTTTATTGTTTTTAACCCTTTTGAAATACTGATAATGTTCCCCTTTAAGGGTGGGTGGGGGGAGGTCAGGAGGTGGGTAGACTCCTCCCTTCTCGATTGTCCAAAATGTCCTTTAGAAAAAGGGGGAAAAAAACACTGACTTGGGCGGGGCTTGAGACCATAGGGGCGGAGTGAAAAATGTAGGTGACTGTGGTTGACCAGACCTGCACTTAGAAAAATTGTCCTGGTAGTGTTTTATCTTATTATTGATGTTAAAGTATTTAGAAAATTGCTGAGAGAGAGAGTCTCTAAAAAAAAACCTCTTTGTTGATGATGTCATCAACGGTGGGCGGGATTACGTCACCGTGGGGCGACGACGAAATGACGTCATCAGCGCCGGTCTCTAGCTGACTGTTAGCCCAGTGTGTGAAACATTTGGCGAAGTGTGCAATGGGATCACCAAACAAATGAGGAGAGGAATATTGGGCTGCCTGTTGCTGGCTGTGTTCAGGAGGGGGAAGTCGTGGAGCGGAAGCGTCACTGTCGCGAGGCGAAGTATTTCTTTGCGGCTTACGCCTTCGCTGATGAGTGCGAGCGCTTTGGGAAGGGAACTCACCTGACCAGGTGGAATTGATAGGGACCAGGTAACCATCCGGGCCCCACATCATGTCGTCACCTGGCGCGCAGCGGAGAGTCTCTGCCTCCAACGCTCAAGCACCATCCACTTTCCTTCGTCGAAGACGTCCTCCTTGAAGCCCGACGCGAAAGAACCATTCTATGCTCGGATCTTACTGTGAGACTTGCGTGGCATAGCGATGCCGGATTCGTTCTTCCGAGGATGCGTCGAGCAAGAACACAGCAATAAGTATTTATTAAACTAATAAAACAGGCTAGAACAAAAACACTGGAGCTAAGCAGAAAAGGCAAACAAAAGGAGCCAGGATGGGAGCTAGGGAAATAAACAGACACACTAACACTTTGCACACAGGCACGAAAAGGGAAAACAAAACAATCAGCATGAGAGCTAGGAATAAACAAAAACGCAGCATGAGAGCTAGCGAGTATAACCATGGAAAACAAGTCGTTATCTGTTGCGTGAAAGCAAATTACGATCCAAGAATGAACTAACAAAAGGGGCAGTCTTAAATACGACAGTAATCAGTAGAAAACAGGTGTGCGTAGAAAGCAAGGGGCAGGTGAACTAATAAGCTACCATGGTGACAGAACAAAACAGGAACTAAGGACGTCAAACAACAGAATGTGAAAAAAGGAACAAAGCTACAATATGTGATGATCCGACCATCGGATCATAACACTTTTATTTACAAGTTAAAATGACAATGAGACTATGACAATGAGAGCTGCTATATTTTGCCCATAAAATAATTAATTGTAATCATAAATTTCCCTGATACTACGTTACATATATACTTACATATGGTATATACAACATCAATTGACATAGGCTCCATTGTAAGCAAACTTTTAAACGTATTTATTTAATATTTAGAGTGCAAGAAACCCCCCCCCCAAAAAAAAATCTATCGTCATGTCTTTTATAATGATTGTGAACGATGGGCAAAATTAAAAAATAAAGTGCAGTTCCCCTGTAAATTTAATACATTACTCTTTTGAAGCCTGCTAGCTAGGGATGGTTCCATAATGGCACGGGTGCCAATGTCAACAACAGTAACAACACTGAAAAATGAAGTGGTTATTCGTGTCTTACTTCGGTGCTAATAAATGCAGACTGGGCCACCTCTAAAAAGTGCTTAGCAATGATATTGTACAAGTATTGACAAGTAACGTCTTGTAAGTACTTTAGCATCAGAAGCACATAGAGTCTAAAAAACCGATCGCAGGGGAGACGCAGAGCTAGTCAGTAGACACAACAACAACGCAGGACATCCTCATTATGCAGCAATGAGGGTACAGCAAGTAAGGATGTGTTTATGAGTATCCACAACTGTGCAACTCATTTCTTGCACCTCTCTGTGGTCTGTATTTCTGCTATAATAATGACAATTTCTTATTTTTGAATGTATTGCTTAGTTTTCATTTACTTTATACATTTGAGGTATTTAAATTACTACTCTGTTCAACTTCAATGCCACAAAATTTAAAAAAAATTAAAAGGCTTTGTTTTTTTTAAACAGTAAGGCCACTGTTTAAGCAACAGCACCATTTTGAAAGTACTGATTTGATCAAATGTAAAATGTAGCCACACACTCTGCTAAAATATTGACCAGCTAGCAAAAATAAGACAAACCCACATTTTAAATGTTGAATGCATTTTCTCTTTTTGTTTTGAGTCACATTGAATTACTGCTTCAGAATGCCAATGGTAGCGTCTTTTCTGTCTTGTTCTAGCATCATACAACGTGAACCAAAAAAGTACAGTACTATCTCCCGAATGAACAAAAAATGTCTTTCTTACTTTCGTTAAAATTTTTTTACTCTTTTCTGCTTTTTAAGTAACAGTGGAACATTTACTCCCACCACTGAATGCAAATGGTTAAGTTATACAATCGATTCCTTATCAGTCTTAAATTATTTTCAATGAACCGAGGATTGGCCTGCTAGCATACAGACAGAAACAAAAACATGACGTTGTTAATTTTGTTAACAGTTAAACCTCTACCGGCTTATATTTGAGTTAAAAAACGTCAAGAAAAAAATTATACGTGGCACTCATCCAGCATTTTGGTGGACTAATATTTATTTGACAAGTAAATTGCCTGTGAGAGCCATGTCAGCGGAGTAAGAATCTGAGCAACTGGGGATCTTTGAGGTCAAGTTGGAACAACAACGATCAGAATCGTGGCCAAGCGCGTCGTTGCATCAGCCAGCTTGTGGGAAACACTTCATTGGCAATAACGTGAGGCCATTTTACTTCACGTCATCAGTGAAGATCTAACCTCAATGAGCCTTCACTAGAGAGTCTGCTGTCCGACCCCTCAGCACTAGACTTCCATCGAGAGGACAAATTAAACGCCAATATTTGCGACCTGAGTCAGCACGAACACAGGCCTCAATAATCAGGTACTGATAGGGACTGTATACAGACCCCCTAATCAGAGTGTTTTCTATGGTGCTCTCGAGGAGTGCTTATTTGGGGTAAACAACGTGGAGAAAAATATAACTGGAGATCTGAACACAGATAATCAACGTAGATATGCGCCTGTCTTCAAATCTTACAGCAAGCTTTGTAATCTGCACGGTCTCTCACTACTAATGACATTACCCACAAGGGCGTGTGATTCCACCCAATCAACCATAGATCTCATTCTCACATCAGACCGGAATAACATAAAAATAGTGGGGTCATGATCTGTGGTCTTAGAGACCACTATCTAACCGTCTGCACCCGCAAAATAGCTAAACCCAAAGCTAACGGCCACATAACTCAATCCAGATCCCTTAAAACAAAATCCACTGTTAATTTTAACCTAGAATTAGGTGAGGGGGACTTGTCCCCTGTGGTCACAAGCAACCTGGTCGATGATGCCTAGGATTGCTTCAAAACAGCATTCCTAGCGATACTAAATTGTATGGCTCCCGTGAGAACAGTCGGGATAGAAGCCCGCTCTGAACCATGGATGAATCCGGACCTATTAAATGCCATAAAAGACAGAGACAGAAAATACTCCGAATACCAAAAGTATAAAGCAGAAGTACATAAACAACGCAATAATAACCTCAAATCACTTTTCAACACTCAAAAAGCAATGCAATAAATTAAGAAATAAGACAACTAAATTGACTAAATCCTTAAAAAAAAAAAAAAAAAAAATACATTTACGACAAAATAGAAGAAAGCACAAATAAGCCACGTGAGCTCTGGATCCTCAATAACCAGCTTCCTGGCTGCACCCAGAAGCTTCAAACAAAACTCACCAACATCAACATCCAGGAGAGCGAGTCCCTCATTACAGACAAAATTTAGGTAGCAAGCAGACTTAACACCTTTTTCACCAGCATAGCCACAACTCCTGTTAACAAGCTATCCCACCACTAATAATATATATATTTGAAATCATATCCAACAAAGATTTCAAATTAGAAAGGGTATATACAGTGGGGCAAAAAAGTATTTAGTCAGCCACCGGTTGTGCAAGTTCTCCCACTTAAAATGATGACAGAGGTCTGTAATGTTCATCACAGGTACACTTCAACTGTGAGAAACAGAATGTGAAAAAAAAATCCAGGAATTCACATTATAGGAATTTTAAAGATTTTTGTTGTAAATTATGGTGGAAAATAAGTATTTGGTCAACCATTCAAAGCTCTCACTGACGAGTTGAGTTTATACCAAAAAGTTATATTTTGGTTTCATCTGACCACATGACATTCTCCCAATCCTCTGCTGTATCATCCATGTATCCATTTTGGTATAAACTCAACTTGTCGTGTTTGGAGGAAGAAGAATACTGAGTTGCATCCCAAGAACACCACACCTACTGTGAAGCATGGGGGTGGAAACATCATGCTTTGGGGCTGTTTTTATGCTAAGGGGACAGGACGCTTGATCCGTGCTAAGGAAAGAATGAATGGGGCCATGTATTGTGAAATTTTGTGCCAAAACCTCCTTCCATCAGTGAGAGCTTTGAATGGTTGGCCAAATACTTATTTTCCACCATAATTTACAAATAAATTATTTAAAATTCCTACAATATGAATTTTTTTGGATTTTTTTTTCACATCCTGTCTCTCACAGTTGAAGTGCACGTATGATGAAAATACAGACCTCTGTCATCATTTTAAGTGGGAGAATTTGCACAATCGGTGGCTGACTAAATACTTTTTTGCCCCACTGTATATATACATATATATACATACATGTATGTAAGTATATATATATATATATATATATATATATATATATATATATATAAACACACATATACTGTATATACATACACACACATATTTTATCTATATATATATAAATATACACATACACACACACACATATGTATATATATATATGTATATATATGTATATATATATATATACACATATATATACACACACGCACATATATACAGTATATATATATATATATATATATATATATATATATATATATATATATATATATATATATATATATATATATATATATATATTGAATGCACTACAAAGACAAGATATTAGATGTTCAAACTCATAAACTTTATTTTTTTTTTGCAAATAACAATTAACTTAGAATTTTATGGCTGCAACACGTGCCAAAGTAGTTGGGAAAGGACATGTTCACCACTTTTCTTTTAACAACACTCAATAAACGTTTGGGAACTGAGGAAGCTAATTGTTGAAGCTTTGAAAGTTGAATTCTTTCCCATTCTTGTTTTATTTAGAGCTTCAGTCGTTCAACAGTCCCGGGTTTCCGCTGTAGTACTTTACGCTTCATAATGTGCCCCACATTTTCAAGTGGAGACAGGTCTGGACTGCAGGCGGGCCAGGAAAGTACCCGCACTGTTTTTTTTACAAAGCCACGCTGTTGGACACTTGTCTTGCTGAAATAAGCAGGACGTCCATTATAACGTTGCTTGGATGACAACATATGTTGCTCCAAAACCTGTATGGACCTTTCCGCATTAATGATGCCTTCACAGATGTGTAAGTTACCCATGCCTTGGGCACTAATACACCCCCATCCCATCACAGATGCTGGCTTTTGAACTTTGCGCCTATAACAATCCGGATGGTTGTTTTCCTCTTTGTTCTGGAGGACACCACGTCCTCTGTTCCCAAATATAATTTAAAATGTGGACTCGTCAGACCACAGAACACCTTTCCACTTTGCATCAGTCCATCTTAGGTGAGCTCGGGCCCAGCCAAGCCGGCGGCGTTTCAGGATATTGTTGATAAATGGGTTTGGCTTTGCATAGTAGAGTTTTAACTTGCACTTACAGATGTAGCAAACAACTGTAGTTACTAACAGTGGTTTTTTGAAGTGTTTCTGAGCCCATGAGGTGATATCCTTTACACACTGATGTCGGTTTTTGACGCAGTACCGCCTGAGGGATCAAAATTCCGTAATATCATCGCTTATGTGCAGTGATTTCTCCAGATTTTCTGAACTTTTTGATGATTTTACGGACTGTAGATGGTAAAATCCCTAAATTCCTTGCAACAGCTCGTTGAGAAATGTTGTTCTAAAACTGTTCGACAATTTGCTTACAAATTGGTTACCCTCGCCCCATCCTTGTTTAGAATTACTTAGCATTTCATGGAAGCTGCTTTTATACCCAATCATGGCACCCACCTGTTCCCAATTAGCCTGCACACCTGTGGGATATTCCAAATAAGTGTTTGATGAGCATTCCTCAACTTTATTAGTATTTATTACCACCTTTCCAAACTTCTTTGTCACTTGTTGCTGGCATCAAATTCTAAAGTTAATGATTATTTGCAAAAAATAATAAAAATGTTTATCAGTTTAAAAATCAAATATGTTGTCTTTGTAGCATATTCAACTGAATATGGGTTGAAAATTATTTGCAAATCATTGTCCATCCATGTTCTACCGCTTATTCCCTTTTGGGGTCGCGGGGGTTACTGGCGCCTATCTCAGCTACAATTGAGCGGAAGGCGGGGTACACCCTGGACAAGTCACCACCTCATCGCAGGGCCAACATAGATAGACAGATAACATTCACACTCACATTCACAACCTATCCCCAGGTGCATGTCTTTGGAAGTGGGAGGAAGTCGGAGTACCCGGAGGGAATCCACGCAGTCACGGGGAGAACATGCAAACTCCACACAGAAAGATCCCGAGCCTGGATTTGAACCCAGGACTGCAGGAACTTCGTATTGTGAGGCAGACGCACTAACCCCGCAAATCATTGTATTCCGTTTATATATATATATATATATATATATATATATATATATATATGTCTTGATTGGATTATCCAGAGAATAGTGCTCGATACCGTGGTAGAGCGCAATATGTAGGTGTGGGAAAAAATCACAAGACTACTTCATCTCTACAGATCTGTTTCATGAGGGGTTCCCTCAATCATCAGGAGATTTTAATGGAAGCATTCACATACAATGGTGAACCCACCCCAGGAAACCAACCAAAAAAGAGCAGAAAACGAAACAACATCATCTGGTACAATCCGCCATTCAGCAAAGACGTCTCAACCAACATCGGCCGCAAGTTCCTCACTCTGATCGACAAACACTTCCCCAAAGGCAACACCCTAAGAAAAATACTCAACAAGAACAACATTAAATTGAGCTACAGCTGTATGAATAACATGCAACAAATCATTTCAAACCACAACAAAGCAATTGCAAAAGGACTGCCTACCCCCAGACTAAACGACTCTGAAACCAATAATGAATGTAACTGTCGCAAGAAACCTGATTGCCCTCTCAACAGAAGGTGCTTACAGACATCAGTCGTTTACCAAGCAAAGGTAATACGCAAGGACATTAACACATCCGACACGTACGTAGGATTAACCGAAGGAGCGTTCAAAACAAGATGGAATAATCACAACGCCTCCTTTAGAAACCAGACTTTGCAGAATTCTACAGAACTCAGCAAACACATTTGGAACCTCAAAGACAATAATGTTGAATATTCAATAACATGGCAAATTCTTGCATCCAGCACACCTTACAACAGTGGTAATAAAAGATGCAACCTATGCTTAAAAGAGAAACTGTTTATTATATATCATCCAGATCTATCATCCCTCAACAAGCGCAGTGAAATCATTTCAACATGCCGCCATAGACGGAAACACCTCCTAGGTAACACATGAGCCAATCACCACACCCTACGCCTGCTTGTACCGACCCACTCTGTGCTCTATATAAACCATTGTATGTGAATGCTTCCATTAAAATCTCCAGATGATTGAGGGAACCCCTCATGAAACAGATCTGTAGAGATGAAGTAGTCTTGTGATTTTTTCCCACACCTACATATATATATATATATATATATATATATATATATATATATATATACTGTACATATATATGTATATACTGTACATATATATATTTATATGTATACACACACATATATATATATATATATATATATATATATATATATATATACAGTCAACAAAATAAGTATTTGAACACACTGCTATTTTGCAAGTTCTCCCACTTAGAAATCATGGAGGGGTCTGAAATTTTCACGGTAGGTGCATGTCCACTGTATGAGAGATAACCTAAAAATACAATTCCAGAATTTACAATATATGATTTTTTAACAATTTATTTGTGTGATGAAGCTGAAAATTGGTATTTGAACACAAACATTAATATTTGGTAGAGTAGCCTTTGTTTGCAATTACAGAGGTCAAACATTTCATGTAGTTCACCAGGTTTGCACAAACTGCAGGAGGGATTTTCGCCCACTCTTCCACACAGATCTTCTCTAGATGAGTCAGGTTTCTGGGCTGTCGCTGAGTTACAAAGACTTTCAGCTCCCTCCAAAGATTTTCAATTGGATTTAGGTCTGGAGACTGGCTTAGGAAGCCACTTCTTTGTTTTCCTGGCATTGTGATATGGGTCATTGTCATGTTGGAAGATCCAGCCACGACTCATCTTCAATGATCTGACTGAGGGAAAGAGGTTTTTGGCCAAAATCTCACAATACATGGCTGCAGTCATCCTCTCCTTAATACAGTACAGTGGTCCTGTCCCATGAGCAGAAAAACCCCCCCCATAGCATGATGCTACCACCCCCATGCTTTACAGTAGGAATGGTGATCTTGTGATGATAACGCATAATTATTCTTCCTCCAAACACGCATAGTGGAATTATGAACAAAAAGGTCAGTTTTGGTCTCATCTGTCCACAAAACCTTCTCCCATGACTCCTCTGGATCATCCAAAGGGTCATTAGAAAACTTAAGACGGGCCTTAACATGTGCTGGTTTAAGCAGGGGAACTTTCCATGCCATGCATGATTTCAAACCATGACGTCTTAGTGTATTACCAACAGTGACCATGGAAACAGCGGTTCCAGCTCTTTTCAGGTCATTGACCAAGTCCTGCCGTGTAGTCCTGGGCTGATTCCTCACCTTTCTCAGCATCATTGACACCCCACGAGGCGATATCTTTCATGGGGCTCCACTCCCCATGAGATTGACCGTCATGTTTAGCTTATTCCATTTTCTAATGATTGCTCCAACATTCGACCTTTTTTCACCAAGCTGCTTGGCAATTTCTCCAGAGCCCTTTCCATCCTTGTGGAGTTGTACAATTTTGTCTCTGGTGTCTTTGGACAGCTCTTTGCTCTTAGCTATGCTGAATGTTTGGGTCTTACTGATTTTATGGGGTGGACAGGCGTTTTTATGCAGCTAACGACCGCACACAGGTGTATCTGATTCAGGATAATACAGTGGAGTGGAAGAGGACTTTTAAAGGCGGACTAACAGATCTTTGAGGGTCAGAATTCTAGCTGATAGACAGGTATTCAAATACTTATTTTCAGCTTTATCACACAAATAAATTGTTAAAAAATCATAGATTGTGATTTCTGGATTTTTCTTTTTAGGAGAACTTGTAAAATAGCAGGGTGTTGAAATACTTATTTTCTTGACTGTATATATATATATATATATATATATATATATGTATATATATATATATATATATATATATATATATATAAAAATATAAATCTCCTGATGATTGATGGAACCCCTCATGAAACAGTGCTGTAGAGATGATGTAGTCTTGTGATTTTTTCCCACACATACACATATATATATATATATATATATATATATATATATATATATATATATATATATATATATGTATATATATAGTGGACATGCACCTACCGTGAAACTTTCAGACCCCTCCATGATTTCTAAGTGGGAGAACTTGCAAAAAAAAAAAAAAAATATATATATATATATATATATATATATATATATATATATATATATATATATATATATAGTGGAAAGGGGCGTGTTCCACGCGTCCCCTGCGGGCGGGGTGTGTGCAGGGGCCGGCCATGACGCAGCCAACAGGTGAGTGGATACAACCAGCTGGAACAAGTGATCTAATCACCTGTTCCCTTTATTAGCAGCGCTGGAGACCATGAAGGGAGAGACGCATGAGGGGAAGCATGAGAGACGAGCGAGAGCTACACGAGCGGACAAGTGACAGCTGAAGAGACTGACAAACTTGATTGTGTTAAAAGAAAATAAATACGGTGTCAAACCTGCATCCTGAGCTGTGTGATACTGTGGTCAGAAAAAGCCGAGCGAGACGCAGGAAACGTCCACAACTGGCACCCAACGTAAACGAACCATGTAAATGTCCTCCACAACACTCCTGGAGGCGTTTGGGCGAGCACTGGCTGAGGTGTCGGCAGCAAGCCAGCAGCAGTTACAGCTGCTACAAAAATTAATGGACAGAGCCACAGTAGGAGCGGGAGGAACAGCTTCCATGGAGCGAATGGGGGAGACAGAAGATCCCCACACGTTTTTGGACATCTTTGAGGCCACCGCGACCTCATGCAAATGACCGGAGGAAGAGTGGGGAGTGAAGCTACTGCCGCTGCTGGTGGGGGAGGCGCAGCGGGTGGCCTTGAGTCTCCCGGCAGCCGCCCGCATGCAATATGCTAACCTGCGGCACGCCATCCTGGATCGGGTCGGCAGCAGCCCGGAGGAGCATCGGACAAAGTTCCGGGCGATGAAGTTGGGACGAGAGGACCGCCCCTTCGTCCTGGCGCAGCATTTGCGAGACGCGGCAACCCGGTGGCTCCAGCCGAACGGGCAGGATCCCGAAGTGGTGGAAAGAATCCTGCTGGAGCAGTTCATGGACGCCCTCCCACCCAGGACAGCCGCGTGGCTGAGGTACCACCGCCCCGCTGATGTAAAAGCTGCAGTAACAATGGTCGAGAACCACCTAGCGGTCCACAGTGACGACAAAAGTGACCGAAAGGCCCATCCCTGCACTTCACCGACGACTCACGCCACCAGACGGGATGACACTGGAGCAGCGCCCTCACCTGGCGGGAGGACTTGGAAACATGGAGCAAGTCCCCTCCTCAAATGATCAACAAGCACACACGCACACACGCACCCAGTCACACACACATACACATCCAACAAGGGGGGGGCGGAACCGGGATATAATCCACTGTCTCCTTGTCTGTTTCAGGGTACCAGCGCAGTACTCGCTGGCGACGCGGATTCATCCGGCACTGACAGGCGGGAACCGGTGGGGGCTTCGCGGGAGGCCCTCCGTTGGCAGTCCACGGAGGATTTTCCCCTTGAGCAGTCCCGCGATGAAACTTTGCGCGTGGCCTGGGACCATGTGGTTTGCATAGACGGTCAGCTAGTGCGCCCGGGGAAAACGCAGATATTCCCCCACTTTGTGATTATTTGGGACAGGTTATATAGAATGAGCCGTGACACTCAAACAGGTGAGGAGTCCACCTGTTTGGAAATGGTTTTCCAGGCAGGGCACTGCAATCCCCTCGCTGGCCACTTGGGGTACGAGAAAAAACTCAATCGGGTCATGGTCCGTTTCTATTGGCCAGGCATCCGGGCAGACATACGCCGCTGGTGTGCTGCCTGTCCGGATTGCCGGCTGGTAAACCCGGCGGCCGTCCCGAAGGCCCCTTTGCGCCCATTACCACTCATCAGTAATTTGAGTATTTGGTGAGCACGGTTTTGTCCTACAAATTTTGGCCGTCCTTGAACTCACCGTAGTTTGTTGACATGTATAACTTTCTCTGACTTTCTAAGACGTGTTTTATGCCACTTCTTTTTCTGTCTCATTTTGTCCACCAAACTTTTAACGTTGTGGATGAATGCGTAAAGGTGAGTTTTGATGATGTTATTGACTTATTGACTTTTTTTTTTCCGACTCCAGACGGATTTGTTTTTGTCCAATATGGCTCTTTCAACATTTTGGGTTGCCGATCCCTGCCTTAGGTTAACGCGGCCCTGCAAACAAGTACCATGCAGTAGAAACCATCCCCAACTACATTCTGATAATGTTGACCTTTGCATTGTCATATCCATCCATCCATCCATTCGTTTCCTACCGCTTGTCCCTTTTGGGCCTGTGTAGGGTGCTGAAGCCCATCCTAGCTGCACTCTGGCGGAAGGCGGGGTGCACCCTTCTTCAATGTAAGGAGCTTGTTTCTAGATAATGTCTAAAATGCAATGAAAAACTTATTTTGTGAATGTGTGCTGGATACTGCACATACATTGGATCACATAGTCACACAAAGGTAGGATGCAGCAGAAAATGTCATAAGTCACCTTCAGTTCAAGCATAAAACATCTCACACTCACATAGCAGTTCAACAAAACAAGTTTGAGCTAAATGATGGGAAAATAGTAATGTAACTTTGTGCTAAGGATGTCATGTGGTCGGGAAGTGGAGGAAGAACAACAGATAAGACATCATTAAGCTGCTGGATAATCAAAGCAGAGCCAGATCACCCAACAATGAGTGACATGAAAGGTTAAATGACCACAGACTAATCACATTGATAGTGTTCACTGATTACAGTCAAGTTTCCTTTGACCTGACTTCAAGGCCATAACTGGCAGTATGATACAGAATGCCAGCCATACAGTGCATCCGGAAAGTATTTACAGCGCTTAATTTTTTCCACATGTTGTTATATTACCGCCTTATTCCAAAATGGAATAAATTTGTTTGTGTCCTCAAAATTCTATAGCCAATGTAAAACGTTTTTTTTTGTTGTTTTTTTTTTTATTTTGTTTAAAACAAAACTAAAAATATGCATAAGTATTCACAGCATTTGCTCAATACTTTGTTGATGCACCTTTGACAGCAATTGCAGCCACAAGCTTGCAAGCCTATCTTTGAGCAGTTTTGCTTATTCCTCTTGCCCATTCCTCTTTGCAGCACCTCTCAAGCTCCATCAGGCTGGATAGGAAGTGTTGGTTTTCATCCAGGATGTCTCTGTACATTGCTGCATTTATCTTAGTCTAGTCTGAGAGGTGACCAAGAACCTGATGTTCACTCAGTCAGAACTACAGAGAGGAGAACCTTGCAGAAGGACAACCATCTGTGCAGACAACCATCCAATCAGACCTGCATGGTATAGTGGAAGCCATTTTATAGTATAATGCACCTGAAAGACTCTCAGACCATGAGAAATAAAATTCTCTGGTCTGACTGTCACGATCCGCCTCCCGGATCTGACATAGTTTTAGTACTTGAGTCCTTTTGTTTGTTTTGATTATTTTTGGACTGTTCCGATCCCTTTGTTTGAGTACTTCCTTGTTTGTTCAGTTACCATGGTTCCTCATTTGTTCCTCCTGCCATGCCTTTTACGCACACCTGTGGTAATTGTTTGTTTCTGTATTCAAACCTGCCCCCTCCCTTTGTTCGGTCTTAGTTTGTGGTTTGCTACAGGCAACTTTCACGTTGGTTTTCTCTAAGTCCTTGTTTGTTTGCTAAGTTACATCTTAGCTTCCGTGCCCTCGGCATGCGCTACATTGGACACTTTAAACTCGATGCTAGTTTAGCATTAGCTTCTCGTGCGCTCCGGCACGCCTTTGCTTTTGTACTAGTGTTATTTTACCTTTTTGTATATTAAACCAGCTCCTACCTGCAATCCTGCTTGTTAATTTTCATTTACACATTGTCCCAATTTTGTTTTTCTTGCTCATTTTTAAAGCAATCATCCTGTTCTCTGTGCATAGTGTTCAAAATGTATTTTTGTCTTTCATGTTCTTCTTCTTGTAGTTTCCATCATATATTGCAAAAATTGACAGATGATCACTAACGTCGGTTATAAGTTGACCATTTGTAGTGTTGTAATCAAAATCATTGGTAAAAATAGTATCTTTAAGTGTTGCACAGTGTCCTGTGATTCTGCTTGGTTTTGTGATTTTAGGATATAAACTAATGATGTACCAATAGACTTTTGCTTGTTAGGGTTCAATAAGTCAATATTAAAGACACCACATTAGAAAATTATTTTTTGACCATTGTCAATCAATCAATCAATGTTTACTTATATAGCCCTAAATCACTAGTGTCTCAAAGGGCTGCACAAACCACCACGACATCCTCGGTAGGCCCACATAAGGGCAAGGAAAACTCACACCCAGTGGGACATCGGTGACAATAATGACCCAGTGGGACGTCGGTGACAATGATGACTATGAGAACCTTAGAGAGGAGGAAAGCAATGGATGTCGAGCGGGTCTAACATGATACTGTGAAAGTTCAATCCACAATGGATCCAACACAGTCCATATAATTTGCCTTGAATCATTCTTCAAATGTTTCTATACTTGACTTAGGTGATATATAGATACAACTGATGAATGTTTTTGCTTTTTTACTGACATATTTCAATGGTTATGCATTCTAAGATATGATCCATAGCAAAATACATGTTTTTACCACTTTGTAGTGCAGGTTCTTCCTCACGTACGCAGCTACACTTGGAAGTCCTTTCTTATGTTGTTATTCTGACTTTGCAGACTTTCTACATTTTCTGCAGACTTCTCAGATCTGGGCTTCACGGTGGCAGAGGGGTTAGTGCGTCTGCCTCACAATACGAAGGTCCTGCAGTCCTGGGTTCAAATCCAGGCTCGGGATCTTTCTGTGTGAAGTTTGCATGTTCTCCCCGTGAATGCGTGGCTTCCCTCCGGGTACTCCGGCTTCCTCCCACCTCTAAAAACATGCACCTGGGGATAGGTTGATTGGCAACACTAAATTGGCCCTAGTGTGTGAATGTGAGTGTGAATGTTGTCTGTCTATCTGTGTTGGCCCTGCGATGAGGTGGCGACTTGTCCAGGGTGTACCCCGCCTTCCGCCCGATTGTAGCTGAGATAGGCGCCAGCGCCCCCTGCGACCCCAAAAGGGAATAAGCGGTAGAAAATGGATGGATGGACTTCTCGGATCTTGTTTGCATTCTGTTGTTGCTTTTCTCAGATCTTCTTTAAATTATTCTTTAAGTTCTCTCATTGCTCTATTTATTCAGAGCTTGTTTGTGTTCTACTCTTACTCTTTCTATGTCATGGACTATTTTTTTTTTTTAGCATCACGTCTTGATTCCCATCATGTCCTGTGTCCAACATCCAATCTTGGTCCACCTTGTGTCCTGTGTCCAGAGAATCAGTTGTTTCAGATGACACCGAAGGTTTCGGGAGTTGAGTTATTCCTTTAGATTTTGGCTTTGCGGCAGGTTGCTGACGTCAGTGCCTCTTGTCTCAGCTCTCTAACGGCAGTTGCTTCTTTAGCGATTTGCGGCACTTTTAACGTGTTTATTTCAACAATCTCGAACTTTGGGCTGTTGAGGTGTCAGCCTGTCAACCTATATCACTCTGCGTCGTCGGAAGCACTTTAAAAAAGCAAAATAGCATATGGTTGCTAGGCAACCACTTTGAATTACGGTAAGGCCGTTAGCCTCAAGCCCACGGCTTTCCAACTTGCCTTATTGCAGCGTGTCCTCGGATGCCAGGTGGCTCTCCTGTGGCTGTGATCGCAAATCAGTCGTCAAAGATCTTCAAACTTAACAAAAAGACCCGGTAGCAAAAGCTGAGCCTTTTTTCTTTGCGTCCTCTCCCATTGACAGGAAGTGAAGTTTTTGATGGTGGTGGCAGCATCATGCTGTGGGGATGCTTTTCCAGCGGCATGCACTGGGAGACAAGTCAGGCTAGAGGGAAAGAATAATGCAGAAATGTACAGAGATTTCCAGATTAAAAAAACAACGCTTCTCATCCAACCTGATGGAGCTTGAGAGGTGCTGCAAAGAGGAATGGGCGAATCTGCTCAAAGACAGGTGTGCCAAGATTGTGACATTGTATTCCAAATTACTTGGGTCTGTAATTGCTGCCAAAGGTCAACAAAGTATTTTAGCAAATGCAGTGAATACTTACATGTGTAGGTATATATATATATATATATATATATATTTTTTTTTTTTTTTTTTTTTTAATGAATATGCTTTTTTTTCTTTTAAAGAAAACATTCAGACTACCATTATGGGGTATTGTATGTAGGATGTTGATGACAGAAATGTATTTATTCCATTTTGATATAACGCTGTAACATAATGTGGAAAAAGTAAAAGCACAGTTTTAGTCACCACACAAGCGGTAGAAAATGGATGGATGGACATATCTCTCGGTGATGAATGGTAATGGCAATCTGTCCCTTTATGTTTTCTTCACAAATAACTACAATGTGCGTTGGAAGTTATACAGTAAAAGGGTGAATGTGTTGTGATCCGGTTCCCGGATCACATCTTTGGTCTATGTTTGAGTCCCTTTTTGTCTTTTGATTATTTCTTGGACTCTTCCGATCCCTTTGTTTGAGCACTTCCTTGTTTGTATTTGTCACCATGGCGACTTCATTTGCTCCACCTGCACTTGCTTTTTGACGCACACCTGTTGGCAATTGTTTACTTTAGTATTTAAGCCTGCATTCTCCCTCAGTTCGTTCTTGGTTCATGGTTTGCTACACGCAACAGTCACGTATGCTTTCTCTAAGTCTCGTCTTAGCTTTCAGGCGCTCGGCACGCGCTTTTCAAAAGTTTGGACTCTCTGCTAATATTAGCGTTAGCTTCCGTGCGTAGGCATGCACTTTCTTTTCTGTTTGCACCAGTTTTCTTTTATCTTTTGTATATTAAAATCAGCTTCTTACCTGTAATGCTGCCTGTCTGGTCCCACTGCATCTGAGGGTGACATCTCCGCGCATCACAATGCGTTCCGAATGCGACAGAATGTTCACAAAGCAGGTAGCGCAGTGTGTGAATTGCAGTCAAATGGCAATTAACTTCCCCCATAGTCTTCCCAAGAGTCCTTTTCACACCAGCACGATCTTCCCTCTGCCCAATTAACACCCCAGCCTGTTTCCTGCTGCCAAGGTTGCATCTTCTTAGGCTGTGTTCACAGCCTTATAGTTGTGTTATGTCTGGAACAAAGTCTTCAAAAATTAAAAATGGTGAACACAGGTCACAGGTGTTTGTATATGTCTAACCCCTTAATGTCAGTTTACAGGATTAAGTGAAGAATACAGCATTGATTTGAATAATAATACATGTTAGTTCATTGGTTCTTATTGAATGACATTGCTCCATTAGAAACAATGTTTTGATAGGCTACATCACCCCCGCGACCCCGAGAGGGACAAGCGGTAGAAATGAATGGATGGGTTCCAGTCTTGACAAAAGTCCATATTTTAGTAAACGTTTGTACACTTGAACACAATATAACATGCTATACATTAGTTTTTATAAAATAAGTATAACTGGGAGATGATGGATCAATTTTCCCCTTAACTTTAACAGCCAGTTCACTGCAATGATTAGAAATAAAAACACATTTTTCTTCATTGTGTCCACTAGAAGAAAGGGGCGGAGAGGACGCTGTGACAATACGTCCTGAATGTCTCAAACCACGCATGGCTTGTCGATTGCTTTCTTTGGACACATTGAGCCAGCAAAACCAGAAAAATGTTGTCAAAAGGTAAACAAACAATTAAAAATCACACAAAGTAACAATTAGCACAGTAACTAACGACAGCAGTGGTGCTGACTGAATAAGCGCCGGAGATCAATAAGCCCGCCTGCAATGGCTGTGCTAGGAGGCCCACAATGGATGAATCAAACTTTCATACACTGAGACAAGCTTTGTGCAACATATTTGTATTCTGTCTGCAGTTCATAAATCAAAAAGTTCATACAATGAGGTGTTCATAAATCAACGTTCCAGTGAAATATAGTTCATTATAATAATTGATTTTATTTTTTTAGTTTATGCCAAGGGTAGAAACAAGAAGCTGACCAATCACAGCTCTGCATTCTGCGTCGCTGGCGATGTGAACCTAGAATTTTTGGGAGGTTCATGTAGGCTACGCAGGAGGAGGGAAACGACGGTGTCGCTTACACAAGCCACGCGACGTGAGAGTATTAGTGTTACAAAGCAGAGCATTTTTTTCCATTAAAGTTGAAATACATAAAAAATACCGGTAACTATTACAATGGAAGGGCACAAGTACAGAAGGGCAACATACACATGATTTTTTATTAAAAATGGCAAAGTCTAAAGGTATGTTTCTCTAAAATTAGAGGCTGGGCACCTCAAAATTTTATTATAAGTTATGATTCAGGAGCTACAATTTGATCAAAAGTCCATTATTGATGCATCTTTAGTACATGTACTGTATATTGATAAAGTTCTACTTTTCTTTTCATTTTACTAAATAAGCATTCATCACTTGCAACTTTTAAAAACTGTGTGTTTGTAATAAGAGACGGGTAAATTAATTCTCATTACATTCATTAAATAATGGAAATGTGTGCAAAACTGGAATAGTAGTGCCCTAAAATAAAGGAGCTGGTCAGATCTCTCTGTGAGGTGGCTCACTGCCATCAGCAAAATTTTAGAAGGGTTTACATTACATTATTTACAATAAATAAATTATTGATTATTCACGTTTATAATTGCCCATGTCCAAATTTCGATGCATCCAAAAATCTATTATTTCCCCACCTCAAATCACAAAACAGTTGGCTAAAAAGGAGAGAAAGTTTAAGGAAGTGGCACCCTCGTTAAACGAGAGTGACAGATGCCAACTCATGTGTCAAAGGTGAAGCAGCTCGGTTGAATCAACATAAGCATTGAAGTCAGGGGTGCGTGCTCCTTCTGCCCAGCCTAATGACAGTCTTTTGCATCTTGGGAGTGTCCAACTATGTGTTTTTGGGGTGTAAATTACACCTGCAGTCATCAAGCTGACGCCTAACAGCTTTTACCTATGTACAGGAACACCAACCTACATCGCTGAAAGTGACCAGTGTGTTGTCTCTCAATGAGTACGGGCATAGAGGAGTGGTGACATTGCCCTGTTGTGGCAACACTCTAGTAAGAGGGTGTCTGGAAAGTTCCACAACTGCTCATACTGGACAGGCAAGTAGAATGTCAGTGACTACAAAGCAGCTTGTCTTGAATCAGAGGTCTCAAACTCACTTTACCTTGAGACCACTGGATGCAGCGTCTGGGTGAGGCTGAGCCGCAAGAAAACATTTTCCAAAAAAAATTCCATGCTCTTCAGCATGTCTAGTTGTATAATGACGTTTCAAATTGTATCCCTTGTGTACCGCAACGTTCTCTGTACAAATAAGACACATCGGGGTGTCACTGTTCTCAACAAAGAAATATTGCATCCCTCACGTTTCTTGGAATTGTCTTTGCTCATCCCTAACCTTTTTCTTCACTGCAGGCTTTGAAAAAAGACATGTTTGGGGATGTGGAATATATTTGTATTCAGCCGACGCACGGAGAATAATGTTATTTCCGCAATGTGTGTCGTTCCGCTTTTCCTCCCTAGAGCAACACGGCGGTCAGCGGGATAGCGAGCGCCAAAAAGATAATATAGAAATATCATATAGAAAAATATATAGTGTTCATCATGTGAGGCAATGCAAATTAAACAATAAAACAAACAAATAACAATTTGAATTGTTCCAGGTTATCAGGGACTGTTATTACTGTCGCTGTGATACTGCAGCCAGGCATGTAAGAAAACCCTCGTCTCTAGGGCAATGTCTCTGTCGCTTTCCCTCACTTGCCGCTTTTCCACTAACGCAGGGGTAGGGAACCCAAAACGTTGAAAAAGCAATTTTGGACCCAAATAACACAACGCTGTCAAGCGGCATTCATATAAAACTTGCGTGCCACACTAAATAAATAAAATGATAAATGGGTTGTACTTGTATAGCGCTTTTCTACATTCAAGGTACTCAAAGCGCTTTGACACTACTTCCACATTTACCCATTCACACACTGATGGAGGGAGCTGCTGTGCAAAGCGCTAACCAGCACCCATCAAGAGCAAGGGTGAAGTGTCTTGCTCAGGACACAATGGACCTGACGAGGTTGGTACTAGGTGGGGATTGAACCAGGGACCCTCGGGTTGCGCATGGCCACTATCCGGAAGTGGAAGAAGAAGAAGAAGTGACTTCCGTTATAAACAAACATGGCATTTCTCCTTGTTCGACATTGTCACATTATTTGTTTAGCAATTTTCCTACTGTTTGCTACTTTAGTTTTACCTCTCTTTTTCTATTGTATTGTTTTCCATACAATATTTGGCATCTAAAACTTAGTTAGTCTTTTTAAAAGGCCCTTTACATTTTAAAATTGTGCTGTTTTGGGATGGCTATGCACCAATAAAATTGATTTCACTTAATTTCAATGGTTGACGCTGGTTTAAGATTTAAGTGTTTTAAGTTAAGAAATCTGTCACAGAGCCAATTAAGCTTGTAAGTTGAGGTATTACTGTAGTTTGCTGATAGGGTCAAGGCATTGCATTATTTTATATCACTGTTTTTTCTTCTTAATTGTGAGGATAAAGACTTGAGGAAAAAATGTTTTGTCCCTTTTTAGTGTACTACAATTGTGTTTAAAGGCAAAATTGATTAATATTTAGTTCCTACGGTGAGAATTTGGGGAAAGCAGAAAACTAGCAAAATCTCTTTTGGGGGGGTTGGATGCTACAAAAGCAAATAAAGTCATAACTAATGCTTCATGATAAAAACTTTATAATTTGTTGCAGCATGTCATAATGGCATGCTACTGTAAGATGCTAATTATTTCCAATTAAAACAGGAGGTGTTTTTCTTTATTCTTTTGAATGGGGATGATTTTAGGGGGTCAACAATTTTAGATCCCTGGCAAAAAAGCCTCATTGATTGTGTGGACAGATTTGGGCATTGAGATTAAATGTGCTGTGAAGAAGTGTTAAACTGCCGCTTTTTAAACAGGACAGGCTGATCAACGGTGAGAATTGCCGCTCATTATATTTTGGCTCTTGGCCAAAAGACATGTGATACTATTTGGAAGTGTGGCCCATATTAGGTCACCAGGGTCGACGAGAGTCAAAATGAAGTCACAGTAAAACATAGTGGCATTTAAGTTAGATTTTTTTTTTTTTACTAGGGCCTACATGTTTGCAAAATATACTGTGTTACTATCAACATCACTGTCGACACATTCGGCACTTGCTGTCCGTCATCTGTCATGAATGTTGAGCAAACACTTTCGCCACTGTGTTCTAGCTTCATTTCAGGGTGTTTGTAATCTTTTCATAGCCTTTATATTCAGCAACAATTTTTTTTTCACATCTTAAAAAAATTATTTTCAAAGAGGAGCCATGTTGAACTTCGAGTGACCAGTAAGAGAGAGTGAGAGAGCACAAACACCAAATTTGACACATCTGCTGCTATTCACACCTAAATTCATGTCACACAAACCAGTCACATGACACCTGGGAGGGAAAGTGGCTAATTGAGCCCAATTTGGACATTTTCACTCAGGCGTGTACTTTTTTTTGTGGTCAGCAGTTTAGACAATATTGGCTGTGTGTTGAGTATTTTGAGTTGTGAGTGTAAATGTTGTCTATCTGTGTTGGCCCTGTGATGAGGTGGCGACTTCTCCAGGGTGTACGCCGCCTTCCTCCCGATTGAAGCTGAGATAGGCTCCAGCACCCCCCGCGACCCTGAATGGGACAAGCGGTAGAAAATGCATGGATGGATAACATCTATGCACTGGCTACTTTACACTGCATCAAAGTGTCCTTTTTTCAGTGCTGTATTGTATGAAGAACTTTAAACATGTCAGGAGTGAGGTGCTGGATATTGAAGTGGACCATGCTCCTCATCTCTATTGTCGAGGTGGTTGATTGGAGCTGTGACCGCAAGGTAGTTGGTGCCTGTCGTGGCGGTAATCCTAGAACCCGCTTGTGAACACCAGTGGTGAGGGATGCTGTCAAGCTGAAAAAGGAGTCCTATCAGATTATTTTGGCTCATAGGACTCTGGAGGCAGCAGACAAGTACCGACAGGCCAGGCGGTGTGCGGCTTTGGAGTTCGGGGAAGTCATGGAAAACGACTTCCCGACGGCTTCGAAGCGATTCTGCACCACCATCCGCCGCCACTGTCAACACTGTGTATGGTGAGGATGGTGTTCTGCTGACCTCGACTGCGGATGTTGTGGTTCGGTGGAGGGAATACTTCAGACCTCCTTAATCCCACCAACACGTCCTTCTATGAGGAAGCAGTTTCTAGTGAATCTGAGGACAGGGCTGAGGATGCTGGGGTCATTAGAAAAGCTCCTCAGTGGCAAAGCCCCGGAGGTGGACGAGATTCGCCTGGAGTTCCTTAAGGTCATGGATGCTGTGGGGCTGTCTTGGTCGACAAGACTCTGCAACATCGCGTAGACATCGGGGGCGGTACCTCCAGATTGGCAAACCAGGGTGCTGGTTCCTCACTTTAAAAAGGGGAACCGGAGGGTGTGTTCCATCTATCATGTGATCACACTCCTCAGCCTTCCCAGTAAGGTCTATTCAGGTGTACTGGAGAGGAGGCTATGCCGTATAGTCAAACCTCGGATTAAGGAGGAACAGTGCGGTTTTCGTCCTGGTCGTGGAACTGTGGACCAGCTCTATACTCTCGGCAGGGTCCTTGAGGGTGCATGGGAGTTTGCCCAACCAGTCTACTGCTGCTTTGTGAACTTAGAGAGGGCATTCGATCATGTCCTTCGGGAAATCCTGTGGGGAGTGCTCAGAGTATGGGGTATCGTCTGATTGTGGCTGTCGGCGCCCTGTACGATCAGTGTCAGAGCTTGGTCCGCATTGCCAGCAGTAAGTCGGATACTTTTCCAGTGAGGGTTGGACTCCGTCAGGGCTGCCCTTTGTCACCGATTTTGTTCATAACTTTCGTGGACAGAAATTTTAGGTGAAGTCAGTGCGTTGAGGGGATCCGGTTTGGTGGCTGCAGGGTTAGGTCTCTGCTTTTTGCAGATGAAGTGGTCCTGATGGCTTCATCTAGCCAAGATCTTGAGCCCTCACCGAATCAGTACGCAGTCGAGTGTGAAGTGACGGGGATGAGGATCAGCACCTCCAAGTCCGAGTCCATGGTTCTCACCCTTAAAAGGGTGGAGTGCCAACTCCGGGTTGGGGAGGAGACCTGCCCCAAGTGGAGGAGTTCAAGTATCTCGGAGTGTTGTTCACGAGCGAGGGAAAAGTGGATCGTGAGATCGACAGTCGGATCGGTGCGGCATCTTCAGTAATGCGGACGTTGTATCGATCTGTTGTGGTGAAGAAGAAGCTGAGCCGAAAGGCAAAGCTCTCAATTTATTGGTCAATTTACGTTCCCATCTTCACCTATGGTCATGAGCTTTGGATTATGACTGAAAGGACAAGATCACGGGTACAAACGGCCAAAATTAGTTTTCTCCGCCGGGTGGTGGGGCTCTCCCTTACAGATAGGGTGAGAAGCCCTGCCATCTGGGAGGAGCTCAAAGTATAGCCGCTGCTCCTCCACATGAGAGGAGCCAGATGAAGTGGTCCGGGCATCTGGTCAGGATGCCCCCCGAACGCCTCCCTCGGGAGGTGTTTAGGGCACGTGCAACCGGTAGGAGGCCACGGGGAAGACCCAGGACACGTTGGGAAGACTATGTCTCCCGGCTGGCCTGGGAACCCCTCGGGATCCCCCGGGAAGAGCTGGACGAAGTGGCAGGGGAGAGAGAAGTCTGGGCTTCCCTGCTTAGGCTGCTACCCCCACGACCCGATCTCGGATAAGCGGAAGAAGATGGATGGATGGATGGCATCTTGTATTTTAATTTCCATATTATTCATTTCATCTTCTGATGGATTAGAAACACATTTTAATGGGAGCATTTTAAAACTCTGCCAGACTCATTTCCACCTATTTGACTCATGAACATTGTCACATTGTTTATTCAGAAACAATGTGACAATAGAAGAGAAAGTCAAACACAAATACAAATAGACGGAATAGAAATTGAAAGAGTAAATGAAACCAAATTTTCTAGGTATAATGATTGATGATAAATTGAACTGGAAATCTCATGTAAAAAATATACAACATAAAGTAGCAAGAAACACGTCAATAATGAATAAAGCCAAAGATGTTCTAGACCAAAAATCACTTTATATTCTCTACTGCTCACTAGTGTTATCATATCTGAGTTATTGTGTAGAAATTTGGGGAAATAATTACAAAAGTACACTTCATTCACTAACAGTGTTAGAAAAAAATCAGTTAGAATAATACATTATGTTGGATATAGAGAACATACAAACCCTTTATTTATTGAATCAAAGATACTGAAATTCCACGACATTGTGGAATTGCAAACAGCTAAAATTATACACAAAGCAAACTATAACCTGCTTCCCAAGAATATACAACAATTATTCTCAACAAAAGAGGAGAAATATAATCTCAGAGAAAAATGTAATTTAAAACATTTGTTCACACGTACAACTCTTAAGACCTTCAGTATATCAGTATGTGGAATTAAATTATGGAATGGATTAAGCAAAGCAATCAAACAATGTACTAATATGATCCACTTCAAGAAATTCTTCAAACTGGAAGTGTTTATAAAGTACAAAAAAGAAGAACCATGATAAACACCGGAAGTGTTTACAAAGTACAAAAAAGAAGAACCATGATAAGCATTCAGAATTTATTCACCCATTCATTCTTTCATTCTCAAAATAATCTTACTTATCTCATCGTATGGAATAAAACTTACTTCACCAATTATTTATTTATTTATTTTTAGTGTGATTACTTATGGAGTATATTGTGAATACATTGAGAACAGGAAGTGAACAAAAGTTTTAGCAACTGTTATGTAAAAGAAAAAGGGTAGGATTAAATAAGCTTTGCTTCTTCCTACTCCTTTTCGAACATGTTGAAAAGAGAAACTGGAAATTGTGATGTATCATGTAGTATGCTTGCATATTCGAAATAAACTCAAACTCAACTCAACTCAACTATAAATAATGACAAATGAAGATAAAATACTACTACTAATAAAACATTAAGATTTTAAAAATTTTCAGAATCTGCGTTGTCTATTTTTAAACAAAGAAAATAATCTTAAATATTATTAATTTGTAAGCAAACATGCTATGATTTTACCAGTCTGGCCCCCGGACCACTTAGTTAAAATGAGTTTGACACTCTTTAATACGAAGGCATCCAGAACTGTGTGTAAGCTCACAGCCATATGCATGAACTTGATGATCTGAAACTTTGGTATTTGTTAACATGAGTATCCAGCATTGTAACTACATTTATAAGTGGGAAAAAGACGAAATTCATCATTGGTCCCCTTTAAGTTTGTAGCTCAACTAAACAAATAGCATCAGATAGTTTTAAACAATTAGAAACATCCAGTCCAGTCCTACAGTCCTAAGCGAAACTGGAAATTGTGATGTATCATGTTGTATGCTTGCAAGTTCGAAATAAACTCAAACTCAACTCAACTCATCTCAACACAAGGGATAATTTTTTTGCAAATTTTCATTACCCAATCAGTATTCTGTGTTTAAGGTTGGAATGCCAGCTGTACATCCATTGAACAATCAGAAGTCAGCTTTACAAAACACTGTCACAGAGAAAAAGTATTTCCTATTGTTGTTGCAGATGGAACCGTAGAGGTTTCCAAAACTCTGTTTATTCTAGAGCAGAACAGCAGAAAGGGCCCTGTGAGATAATTGTTTGTACTCGCCAAAGGTAAATAGCCGCAGCACTGAACATACCATCAATTCATGCCATGTTTACGTCCACGTGTACAGTTTGAGTACAATTCATAGTCATAGATCACTGTGTAAAAAGAATTATGGACAACATATATAAACATGTCAGACACTTATGAAGCACACAGATTTCCCTCAAAAAAAGTCTGGAAAAGATGTGTCGTCTTATATTTTGGGTCTAAACATTTATACTGTACATGCAAGGAACGACTTCTCCCACTTCTCCCCAAGGTTTTCTTCCAGTCACTCACAATACAAGATGAGTAATGATGATGTCAATGTTAGGTACTGGAGAATTCACCTGTACCTAAAATTGACATCATCAACAGTTGTTTGAAACAGAGGCCTCAAACAACTGTTTGAAACAGAGGCCTCAAACAACTGTTGGGGATATAGGTATCGTATTTTCCGGAATATGGAGCGCACTTGGTATTTGCAGTAAGTGGCACCCACTACGGCCCTGCGATGAGGTGGCGACATGTCCAGGGTGTACCCCACCTTCCGCCCGATTGTAGCTGAGTTAGGCACCAGCGCTCCCCGCGACCCTAGAGGGAATAAACGGTAGAAAATGGATGGATGGATGGGAGACCCACTACATTTAAGAAGAAATAAATATTTTTCTATATATTAGCTGCACTGGACTATAAGCCACAGATGTATATGTTGTAAAATAAGTTATTTACACGGAAAGATTTTGTAAATGTTTATTTATATATCTTAATTGTTTTCAAACGTTGCCTCTAACATGGCAGTAAAACGACTGATCAAACAAAACAGTGGTCGTCATCCTGAAACCACGAGATGCTGAAACTTGCTCTCCAATCAGCTAAACAGACTCAATAACTCCACAGTGACGTATTGGTGTATTTACTGAGGACTTTGTTAAACTTAAATAATACAAACACAATGCTATTGTAAGTTAATAATAATAACACAGACACTCCTAAACATATTAGCATATTAGCAAATGTTAACAATTCTTGCTTGCTTACGTTACGATAGCACGTACAAATGTACATGTACATGAAAACACTCTTACAGGCATCACACATAAGACGGTTGAGTGAGTATGAAAAGTTTTAGTTATACTGTACTGTACTGTATACTGTAATATTGTAGGTATACTACATTTTACAAACGTTGTTTGGAGTGATGAATAAAAAATCTGTACGAGTAGAAACACTATGGGAGATTAAAAGATGAATGGCACTTGTACTTCCGGATTAAAGCATTAAACAGAAGGATATACAGTAGAGGTTCACCCTGCAGCACCTGCAGTGAGCAAACTCGTCCATAATATGGCATCGTAGCACAATCAATGCCTTCGCTTGTGTTTTATGAAAACTATTTGCATTATGGCTGTTAGCTAATAAATATCCGTAAATTAGCCGCACTGTTGTATAAGCTGCAGGGCTCAAAGTGTAGAAAAAAAGTAGCGCCTTATTGTCCGTCATTTACGGGAGTATAATGTCATATTTTGTTGTTTTACAGATATTTAAAACATGATTTAAAAATAGAAGCTTAAATTAGTTTTCAGTCGTATTTTTCCAAAATCAAGTCTTGCAAAAGGTCTTATATTCAGGTCAAAATAGTAAAAACAACATATTGCCTTTCAGTCAATGCATCTATAAATGTAATTAGAGGGGAACCTCAACTTAAGACTACCCCTACTTGTGACTATTTTGAGGTTCAAGTTGTCTCTCAGCTGTTTGTTATGCTTTCAGTTGCGAGCATTAATTTTTGCTACAAGGTTTTCCATCCATCCATGCATTTTCCACCGCTTATTCCCTTTGGGGTCGCGGGGGTGCTGAAGCCTATCTCAGCTACAATCCGGCGGAAGGCGGTGTACACCCTGGACAAGTCGCCATCTCATCGCAGGGCCAACACAGACAGACAGACAACATTCACACTCACATTCACACACTAGTGCCAACTTAGTGTTGCCAATCGTCCCGAGGTGCATGTCTGTGGAGGTGGGAGGAAGATAGAGTACCCGAAGGGAACCCACGCAGTCACAGGGAGGACATGCAAAGTCCACACAGAAAGATCCCGAGCCCGGGATAGTACCCAGGACCTTCGTATTGTGACGCAGACGCACTAACCCCTCTCCTACCGTGCTGCCCACTACAAGGTTTTCAATTTGTTTAACTATGTGAAGTAGAGGGCCGAGAAGATGAAGCATACAACCACCTAATCAGAGAAACAAACTAATTATGACTTACCATAGAGACGACCCGGCAGGGCAGTCACATCACACAGACAGGAGTCATGCAGCCACAAAGGGCAAACATCCAAACAGTGGACATTTATCCATGAAAATTTGGAAAAGCTGCCAATGTTGTATCTGACGGGTTTTAGTTTGTTTTGTCTCCTGACTGCAAACTGGACAAATTAGCATTCCCCTTGGTACTGTACAGACGTAATATTGCTTGCGGTCAACTCTCAAACCCAAAGATGTCCGTGTGCAACATAATCAACAATAACAATTCCTATTGTTACACAAGGGAGAATTATTCCAAAGGAAACGCAGAGAAACAGTCTGCTTTCCAAGGTAATGTTGTAAAAAATGTATGACATTATTTGATAAATATACTGTAGTGGTTTGTAGTAAACATTCTATTTTATTGTTTTTCAAAAAAATATTTCTTATCCAAAAGTTAGTTTTTCTTTTTAACAGGCATGATACATGTTAAATTGTACTGTTTTGAGTGGCCAAGCATGGATTAAATTTATTTCAATAGTTTTTTAATGGGCAGGATAGATTTAAGATACCAGTGATTTGAAATAAAACTCCGTCGGAGAATCAATTGAGCTTGTAAGTTGAGGTACTACTACATGGTAATACAACTTTTATGCTGCCAGTGTTTCTAAAAAAACATTCCTTGGTGGCCTCCTCAAATAAGCTACTTCTTGGGAATGGCATTTCAATTTTTTTGCTCCACTTCCCCGATTTTCACCGTCAGGTCACTACGAGTCATTCTTCATGACTTGGCTTAGTTTTTACGTTGCGTCCCTTTTCTGATGCATACTTGGATGGGAATGTAAACCATGCCATATGCCATTCAAAGGCAGCAGCCTTTACCATTACATCACAACAGATACAGTATGTGTTTAAATTGTTTTTTTGTTTAGTTTTTTTGTTTGTCAATGCATTGTGCAGTTTTAAGTGCACAGCAGGTAATATTTAATGCTATATTTATTAGTTTGTTGTTTGTTATGTTTTATTCTGTAGCTGTGTGTAGAAAGAGCTCCTCCGAGACAGCAGCTGGTTGAATCAGGTCTGAATTCCTTTAAAGTATTTTATGTCTTTTGTATTCTTTAATGTTTCCGTCTTGTTTTCATACAAAGATGGCCGCCACGGTACTGTGCTCTCTTGTAGTTGTGTGCTTCCTCGTTTCTTACATTGAACAAAGATAGCAAAGTCTACCAAGTCAAATTCCCTGTGTGTTAAACATACTTGAATATGATTCTCATTCAGATTACCACATTTTTAAGGATAGTCGCATCAAAGTATTGCATATTTGTTGATTTATAGCTGCATATTTATCTTTAACTTTAACTTTATATATTGCATGAAAATAAAAATCCATGGAAATCGTATTGTATAAATACTTCCATCCATTTATTTTCTACCGCTTGTCCCTTATGGGATTGCGGGGGTGCTGAAGCCTATCCCAGCTTATAAAGGTGGATTGTTCCATTTCTCTTTATAAGCTATTAAAATTGGGTAGAAATATTCTAATATTTAAATAGTGCTGTACATATGAAAACATTTGAAATGTAGGTTTAATTTAGCATTTTGTAGACTACTGATGTAATTGTTTCTTTTGTGTTGAGATGATTAATTAATATTTGTTCTCCCCTCACAAAATACCCAAAATGTTGTCACACTTTTTTATTGACATGAAATTATTTTTGATACTTCTTTAATCAAACCTGAATTGAGTATGGGTCATAGTTAGTACTAAAACAAATTAACTGGAAGGAATTTGTAAAAAATTAATTTTTATATATTCCTTACACATCACGGGCCGGGATTGAATCCCATTCTGATTAATAACCATGAGGGACAATAAGGACGTTTTAAAAAAATTTGCATTTTTATTCGTATCAGTGATGAAGCAGGAAGAGTCTAGGGATATGTTTGTGGTGAAATTTCTTATGAAGCGCCCTGTCATTCATATCTTAACATACCACACCATACCAACTTTATTTATAAAACTTGACTTGAAATTAAGGCGTGGTTTGTACTATAACAAGTAAACTGGATGAAGTGTGCAACTGAGATAGACCCCCGCGACCCTGTAAGGGACAAGCGGTAGAAAATAGATGGCTGGATGGAAATTGTTAAAGAAAATGAATTTGCATATATCCGGGATCCCATGATGACTGTTTCCCAAACGAGCATTAACGCTGAGCGCCATGGGGGACAATAGGGACATTTTAGGAAATCTACCATTATATTCTTATCAATGCTCCCCAGCAGGAAGAGTATAAGAATAGATTTGTGGTAAAAGTTCATATGAATTTATATTGTACATGCATTTATTCATGTAAAACGGGGCCCCCCACGGATTGCAGGGCCCTACACACAACGCTTGATCCGCGTATAGGGAAGGGCGCCCCTGATTATTACCGTCATTTTAAAGGGGAACATTATCACAATTTCAGAAGGGTTAAAACCAATAAAAATCAGTTCCCAGTGGCTTATTTTATTTTTTGAAGTTTTTTTCAAAATTTTAACCATCCCGGAATATCCCTGAAAAAAGCTTTAAAGTGCCTGATTTTCGCTATCTGTGAAGCCATCGTCCATTTTCTTGTGACGTCATCCAGTGATACCAATACGGATAGCACAGCAAGATATAGTGACATCAGCTCGGATTCAGACTCAGATTTCAGCGGCTTAAGCAATTCAACAGATTAAGCATGTATTGAAACGGATGGTTGGAGTATGGAGGCAGATAGTGAAAACAAAATTGAAGCAGAAACTGAAGCTATTGAGCGATTAGCTATGGACACTATTCGGCCATGTTTGCCATAGCATCGCTGGTAAAATGTGCAGACCAACGATCGGAAGTTTCGCATCTTGTGACATTGGATCAACTTAAATCCATCGATTGGTAAGTGTTTGTTTGGCATTAAATGTGGGTGGAGGGAAACGCTGGATGTAAATATAGTTTCAAATGTACATACAGCTAGCCTAAATAGCATGTTAGCATCGATTAGCTGGCAGTCATGCCGCGACCAAATATGTCTGATTAGCACATAAGTCAACAGCATCAACAAAACTCACCTTTGTGATTTAGTTTAATTTATCGTTGGAAATGCATCTGCGGGTTATCCATACATCTCTGTGCCATGTCTGCCTTAGCACCGCCGGTAAAATGTGCAGACACTACGGCACATTCGATGGGGGTCTGGCGGCAGATTTCTTTGACTTTATCGTTGGAAATGCATCTGCTTTGAGTGTCGCAGGATATCCACACAATCTTGCCATCTCTGTAGTAGCATAGCTTTCGTCGCTAAAGTGTGCGGAACAAACGACAGACCATTTCGCATCTTTGGGCCAGTGGTGCAACTTGAATCCCTCCCTGTTAGTGTTGTTACACCCTCCGACTACACACCGACGAGGCTTGATGTCTCCAAGGTTCCAGAAAATAGTCGAAAAAACGGAAAATAACAGAGCTGAGACGCTGTGTTTGTAATGTGTTTGAGAAAATGGCTGCTTTATTACCTAGGTGACGTCACGCTCTGACGTCATCGCTCCGAGAGCGATAAATAGAAATGCGTTTAATTCGCCAAAATTCACCCATTTAGAGTTCGGAAATCAGTAAAAAAAATAAATGGTCTTTTTTCTGCAACATCAACGTATATATTGATGCTTACATAGGTCTGGTGATGATGTTCCCCTTCAAAGATGGCAATACGTCAGTCTCCGACTTTTTCCTTGGAGCCTGCATTCAGTACCGTTCAAAGCATTTAAAATGACTGAAACCTGAGCTCCCAACAAGAAACTGCCACGGTACAACAAATATTAAAGTGTATGAATGTGTTGGTGTATATAAACACTGAAGACCACCTGTGTTCTAAAAACATCCATTTCTGTGCAAGTAGGGAGATTCATAGCACCTTGTACACCCACGAGATGCATCTGCAAATTAAGTTATTTTCACATACAAGAACCTGAAAATTGGATTAAACCATTAAGTGCCAGGTAAATACGAGGAGAGAGTCGGTGGTGAGGTATTTAAACATTGATTTAGAGTCAGACTCAGTTGTCCATTGGTCTATAAATTGGACTGAACCAATAAGTCAAAGAAGTTGATTGTAAATGAAGTCATCTCTGCATGAGAGCTGTGGAGCCACGCTCCTTGATGGCCAGGGAACGCTGCCGAAATCCTGTTCCCTCACTGTAAACCCTCTGCGGAACAGTTGGCCTGTTGCAGGAGTGATAAAAATCACACAATGCCGGCGCCCAGCATGAGCTGCAAAAGTGTATATGGCATTTGAATGTGCTCAGCAAGCTTTTATATAATGTTATTTTTTTCCACTTCATTTTTCTTTTCCCCCTTTTTGCAACAATCACAAACGGACATGAAAGAAGATGAAAGTGTTCTTAAAGCGGCTTGAGTATTTGTTATTTCAATAAACAGTGTGGTACTACAGAGTTCAATTGAAACAAATGGGCTTTCAATTGTTGACATTATTGCTTGTAATGTAAAATATTGTACACTAGCAGCTGGGTGCTTGCTATTGTTTGCCACATGTTCCTAACCATAGTAAACAACATGGTCATATACAGATTTTTTTCACATTGGGAAAAATTAATACCATGAATGTAACGTCTTCACACCCATTATATTCCAGCAGGGAATCTCGAACTGTGGTACACGTACCAGTCTACATCTAGTGATACGCCAACAAATCATTGATTAAAGTACAGTGTTTTATTTTCCTATATTCAAACAGTGTTACTATTTAAACTGGGTGCAATGTTCCAGTGGCCCAAAATACTAAATATACCTTTTAAAGAAATCATCTGCCTTGTTTTCAATAAATATGTAGGCCGACTATGCTACTATATTTTAATGTATGTCTTAATGCTGGTACTTCTAGAGCTGAGTGTTTTCTGAGGTGGTACTTGGTGAAAAAGGTTTGAGAACCACTGGATTACAGTATTGGATAAATAGTTGCAAGGTTATGTGTCACTTTTTCAAAACTTGAATTCCTCACTTGATTTATGGGTGAGGCAATGTGTTTACTGTACAGCTGTGAGCTCATTATCTGCTCAGAATAAACATCAGGGAGAATGAAGCAAAGCAGTAAGATGTGGTCAAAATAAGATGAAGCTCAACTAAAATTACCCATTAATGTTTTGTTTCGCTAGTAGTGTATTGCGAAGTACTTTGCAAATATGAACGTGCGATATTGACAGTGAGTGTCTAATACGCAAAGTTGTCTTTATAAGCTATTCAAATTTGGTAGAAATATCCAAAACATTGCAATAGTGCTGTACATATAAAAACATTAGCGATGTCTAGGTTTAATTTAGCATGTTCTCGACTACTAATTTAATCTTTTCTTGGTTGTAGAGATGTTTAATTAATATGTGTTTCTCCCTCACTTTCATCCTCTCATTAGAAAATGTTTTCACACTTTTTAATTGATGTCAAACTATTTTTAATCCTTATTTAATAAAATTTGAATTGAATTTGAGGCCTGATTTGTACTAAAACAAATTAACTGAAAGGAAAGTGCTAAAACAAAAATGTATTTGCATTAATTCCTTACAAATCACGAGCAGGGATTGAACCCCTTTATGACTATTAACCAACCTAGCAATAACACTGGGTGCTATGGGGGACAATAAGGAAATAAATTAACATGCCATACCAACTTTATTCATAAACCCTATAAAAACAATTACATGCACTTATTCATGCAAAACTATGCTCCCACGGATTGCAAGGCCCAACACACATCACTTAAACTGCGTACAAGGTGTGGAGGCCCTGGTTAGAATCGTCATTTTGAAGATGGCAGTGCGTGTTTACACAGCGGTCACTCTCTCTTCAAGCCTAAAAATTTGCTCCAGAGTACAGGGTGAGAGATGGAGAAACGGTACCTCGATTCTTCCGTATGTCTTACAATAGATATATGGAAAACATTGACAATAAAGAATCGTTAAAGTATAAATATCAGGGATGTGTACCTTAGAACAACTCAAAATTCAATTCGATTCCAATTCTTGGAGTACCAATTCAACATGATTATTAGTTCAAAACGATTCTTGCAATTTATTACTTGGTAGAACATTTTTATTGAACCTTGTCAAAACCGCTTACGAAAGCTGCTTTTGGCTGTTTACAAAATACATAAACGTGCAGCAAGTAAGCACAGAAGTGGCCAAAAAATGTGTTTTTAACAAATGATTCATCCATCCATTGTCTTCCGCTTATCCGATGTTGGGTCGCGGGTGCAGCAGCCCTAGCAGGGACGCACAGACGTTCCTCTCTTTAACCACCTCGTCCAGCTCTTCCTGGGGGATCCCGATGCCAGGCCAATTGCGAGACATTGTCTTCCCAACGAGTCCTGGGTCTACCCCGTGGCCTCCTACCGGTCGGTCGTGCCCTAAACACCTCCCTACATAGGCGTTCGGGTGGCATCATGACCAAATGCCCGAACCATCTCATCTGGCTCCTCTCAATGTGGAGAAGGAGCGCCTTTACTTTGAGCTCCCCCCGGATGGCAGAGCTTCTCACCCTATCTCTAAGGGAGAGCCCCGCCACCCGGCGGAGGAAACTCATTTTGACCGCTTGTACCTGTGATCTTGTGCTTTCAGGCTTTTGTCTGGCCACTATACCATACGGGCCGGATTGGTGGATTGCTGCAGAGATGGTTGTCCTTCTGGAAGGTTCTCCTCTCTCCATAGAGCCCTGGTTCTCAAATGGGGGTACGCGTACCCCTGGGGGTACTTGAAGGTATGCCAAGGGGTACTTGAGAATTTTTTTTAAATATTCTAAAAATAGCAACAATTCAAAAATCTTTTATAAATATATTTATTGAATAATACTTCAACAAAATATTAATGTAAGTTAATAAACTGAAGAGAAATGCAACGATGCAATATTCAGTGTTAACAGCTAGATTTTTTGTGAACATGTTCCATAAACATTGATGTTAAAGATTTCTATTTTTGTGAAGAAATGTTTAGAATTAAGTTCATGAATCCAGATGGATCTCTATTACAATCCCCAAAGAGGGCACTTTAAGTTGATGATTACTTCTATGTGTAGAAATCTTTATTTATAATTGAATCACTTGTTTATTTTTCAGTTTTTAGTTATTATTTTATCTTTTTTCCAATTAGTTCATGAACGACCACTACAAACGAGCACTATTTTGCACTGTTATACAATTTAATAAATCAGAAACTTAGGACATAGTGCTGTATTTTACTTCTTTATCTTTTTTCCAACCAGAAATGCGTTGCACTGATTAGGGGGTACTTGAATTAAAAAAATGTTCACCGGGGGTACATCCCTGAATAAAGGTTGAGAACCACTACCATAGAGCAATGCTATAGCTCTGACAAGTGACCCTCAGGTTATTGGTCACCTCCCTGATTAGACTAAGATGAGTGCATCAATGTACAGAGACATCCTGGATGAAAACCAACACTTCTCATCCAACCTGATGGACCTTGCAAAGATGAATAGGCCAAACTGCCCAAAGATAGGTGTGCCAAGCTTTTGCATCTATATTGAAAAAGACTTGAGGCTGTAATTTCTGCCAAAGGTGCTTCAACCAAGTATTGGGCAAAGACTGTGAATATGTATGAACATGTGATGTTTTTAGTTTTTTAGTTTTAATACAATTACAAAATAAAAACGATTACAATTTAGCACTATGAGGTATTGTGTGTCGAATTTTGAGGACAAAGATTAATTTATTCCATTTTAGAAGAAGGCTTTAACATAGCACATTGTGGAAAAAGTGAGGCGCTGTGAATAAAAATGCAAAACATGAGAGATGCACGCACTTTAACGTCAATAAAAAGAAGAAGGCGTGATGGGCGTGCATGAGAGTGGGCGGTGTCTATTGTTCTAGCAGCGGGGGTATATAAACCCAATGGGGGACGAGGAAACCCCACAGTGGGTGTCACCATGCACTGATGCTCGTCCACATGCATGCACACGCATCACTGCAGACTACACAATTAGTGTCACTAAAGAAGCACAAGAAAGTCCCTGAAGTGACCGGCACGATGGATGGACAACACAAAGACCGCAGAATGACTCACTTGTGGATATTGACTTTCTTGATATCGGTCTAATCTTTTCTTTGTACTGGATAACGTTTTTTTTTTGTGGAGCTGGATCTTCTACTACGGGATTATATTTATTATTTTGGTGCGCATTTTGGACTAAGCCTGTACACTTCTAAGGATACGCACATCAAGTTCTAAAGGATGGCCGTTTGGTTCACATCTATCGTCGCAATAGTTGTACCATGTTTTACTCAGGTATTTTCACCCTCGCAAAAAAACAAACAAATGGTGTTTTGTTTAAAAATAGTTGTTTTCGGTGCTAAATGTCTCTCCCTGTCTAGGTTTCTGGATCAGGTGTGTTCGAGCTCGACTTGCATCACTTTGACAATTCCCAAGGTTTGCTGGCCAACGGAAAGAGCTGCGGCATGACAGGCTGCAGGACTTTCTTCACGTTTTGTTTGAAGAACTTTCAAACGGTGGTGTCTCCTGGAGGATGTCTCTTTGGCAAAGCCAACACACCTGTTTGGGGCACAGACTCCTTCAGCATGCAGGCCGACGGCAGGCTGCGTTTGCCCCTCAACTTCACCTGGCCGGTAAGAAGCAGCTGTAGATAAACCATTATTCATTTATGTCATGTTTGTATGACAGCATGGTAATTGTACACTGTATGTTTAATTTGAAATAATATAATTGGTCAAAATTATCAATATTATTTTCTAAAACATAACCAATGCAAACTAATGCATTCATTATACCGGTTATTCTATATATTTTCATATTACACATACTAATACTAAGTACTAGAGATATGAATTAGATGTTATTTATATGCCGAGAGGGACACACAGTAGAAAATGGATGTATGTATGTATGTGTGTGTATATATATATATATATCCATCCATCCATCCATCCATTTTTTACAACTTATTCCTTTTGGGGTCACGGGGGGCACTGGTGCCTATCTCAGCTACAAACGGTCGGAAGGCGGCGTACACCATGGACAAGTCACAACTCATCGCAGGGCCAACACAGATAGACAGATAACATTCACACTCACATTCACACACGGGGGTCAATTTAGTGTTGCCAATCCCCAGGTGCATGTCTTTGGAGGTGGGAGGAAGCCGGAGTACCCGGAGGGAACCCACACAGTCACGGGGAGAACATGCAAACTTAGCCCCTGTTCCACCGTGCTGACCATATATATATATATATATATATATATATATATATATATATATATATGTGTGTGTGTATATATACATATATATATATATGAACATGAACACATGAACTAACCCCTGTACCACTGTGCTTATATATATATATATATATATATATATATATATATATATATATATATATATATATGTATATGTATATGTAGGTGTGGGAAAAATCACAAGACTACTTCATCTCTGATGAAGTAGTCTTGTGATTTTTCCCACACCTACATATTGCGCTCTACTAGGTATCGAGCACTATTCTCTGGACAATCCAATCAAGATATATATATATATATATATATATATATATATATATATATAAAAAAGCACGGTGGTACAGGGGTTAGTTCATGTGCCTCACAATACAAAGGTCCTGAGTTCAATCCCGGGCTCGGATCTTTCTGTGTGGAGTTTGCATGTTTTCCCCGTGAATGCGTGGGTTCCCTCTGGGTACTCCGGCTTCCTCCCACCTCCAAAGACATGCACCTGGGGATAGGTTGATTGGCAACACTAAATTGGCCCTAATGTGTGAATGTGAGTGTGAATGTTGTCTGTATCTGTGTTGGCCCTGCGATGAGGTGGCGACTTGTTCAGGGTGTACTCCGCCTTCTGCCCGAGTGCAGCTGAGATAGGCTCCAGCACCCCCCGCGACCCCAAAAGGGACAAGCGGTAGAACATGGATGTTGTTTAAGTTTTCTATAAATCGTCATGAAAATGAAGAAAACACATTGAATGAGAAGGTGTGTCTAAACTTTTGGACTGTACTGTATATATATATATATATATATATATATATATATATATATATATATATATATATATATATATTTGAATACATCACAAGTTCCATGTTTTTATTCATGAATTAGACAATTGAGCATAAACAAGTCAATGTAATACAGTGCGTACAGAAAAATAAAACAATATAGCTCACATTTGACGTTGTTTTTTTCTTCATATGCATCTTACTTTTACAATACTTTACGCTCTCAAATTGTACTGTGAGATTAAATAGAGTGACTTGAAAGTTGTTGAAGTTATTTCCTAATTTAAAGTTTTTCCCCCCAGGGTGCTTTCTCTCTCATTATTGAAGCCTGGCATTCAGAGACTACACAGGAGCCTGGAGGTAAATGGCAAAAATATATTTAATAAATTACCGCTAGAGGGAGACATCCACAGCACAAATGCCGCCCCTGACATATTACATCATGCATTTCCCAAATCAATAATATAACCAATGGAGGTGTCAGGTGTCTACAAAGCCATCTGGTATTGTACGAACCTTGGACTTGTGTTCACTAGGATGTCTTGTGACTCACACAACAAGCAAAGCTCTCCAACACAATCGCAACTTCCTTTGTTTTATTTTGGCCCTGCGTGGGAAAGTGGACCATGTTAAGAGAGCACAGGGGACTTTGCCAAAAAAAGGAAGAAAATCCCCACCCTTCATGTTGTCTTAAATGGAATCAGAATGCTTTCAGTCATATCTACATGTATTACACATATGATGCTATCAACAACCCTTGTCTTCCTTCCATGCAGACACCACCAACCCTGAATTGTTGATTGGCTCTTTTGCCATCCAAAGACAGTTGGGAATAGGGAATGAGTGGTCCCAGGAAGTGCAGAGCGGGGCGCAGACGGAGCTAAGGTACTCATACCGCTTCATCTGCAATGACAATTACTACGGGGACACTTGTTCCAAAATATGCGCCTCGAGAGACGACCTTTTTGGCCACTACACCTGCAAGCTTGATGGGCAAATAGCGTGTCTGCCAGGATGGAAGGGACAATACTGCCAAGAACGTAAGCACGAGTAAAAGTCACCATATGGACTCGTTTTTTGTCCCTTTTTTGTTTGTCATAAAAGGTCAACGTGGTTTGCTTTCTATGCTGTACTGTAGTATGCAGTTTGACTTTGGTTTTGCAATAAATGTGCTGCAAAATTGACTAGTAGATGAAAGTGTCAGCTAAGGAGCCATTTTAATGATTGGCGTACTTTCTTTAAGTAGGCACGTTTAATCCATTGAGGGGCTCGGTGAACAGCACACGCGGGGTTAATCGCAGCATTATAGGCCGCCACGCGCCACTAAATTGCGGCCTCTATTGTTGCGGCGGTATAGAGCAGCAGCTGCAAACGGGGCTCGAACTGCCCACCATCAACAATAGGGCAGCTGTCCTGATTTTTTTTCTTGCCTCTATAAGAACAAGCATCTGCTCTGCACCAAAGCAACCAGCCATTTAACAGCATGCAAAATCAATGTCACATGTAGAACATAGTGGGCAAATTGGGCCTCTCTATTCAAACACCAGGAAGTAAGTTTGCTTAAAAAGACCCAAACATGAATAAGGTTAACCTTTAACATCCCTCTATTATTTTTTTAATAGCAATCTGTCTTGAAGGATGCAAGGAAAGTAATGGGAACTGCACATTACCTGGAGAATGCAAGTGAGTATTTAGCAAGACATCTTCCATTTAGTCATCTATTCTTTCATTATTTATTTCTCACCTGGATCCATCTAATAGCAAATGAAGTTAAGAACATTTTGTATGACAATGATAATTGTGTAATGTAAATTGGATTAATCCGTTCCAAGGTCAAATGCATAAAATCTGATATATACATGGATTTTTTTTTTTTTTTAACATTTTACCATTTTTGATGTATGTAAAAATGTAAGAGAATGTTAAACACTTTCTAAACACCAGTTACTTTTTGAAATGTATATATTTTAATGTGTTCACATGTAAAGAGTCATTTTAATTTAAATAATAATTATAATAAAAGACCATTTTGAAAAAAAAAATCTCCTCGTGAATATTTGTTAAGGTTCTTCTCTTCGGAAGTTACAAGTTTTGTGGCGCCAGTCTATTAAAAAATATTTAATTGTGATTTTGAATGTAATAATAATGAAAAAAAAATTGAAATAAAAATGCGAATTAACCTATACATATACATGTATTCTAATGTATGAATTATTAATAAAGATAATTTTACCCAATATAGACAGTTTATTTTAATATTAATTCTTTAAATATATAGCACAAATGTAAATGTATACACATGTATATTTGTACTACATAATTAAATATTATTAATACATATTATTTAAAATTATTTATGTGTTTATATGTATGTATAAAAATAAATGTTTATGTAGCATTAACTATTTAAAGTGTTTTTTCTAAAAAAAAATAAAAAATTGGTCTCATTATAAACTTATTTATCACCACCGTTTTTATTACCTCAATTATTTACTATAATAATCACATTATTTTTTATGCCTCCAAGTTAAATATAGTGCTGATAATTGAATGAGTTTCCCTACCTGGTCTCTGTTGTTGTAAGTGTTCATTGAGCGATAATAACAATAGTGGTGGTTCACATGTGAACAGATGCAGAGAAGGCTGGCAGGGAGTTTTTTGTGATGTGTGTAAACTCCATCCATCATGTAAACATGGCACCTGCACAGAGCCATGGCAGTGTGCCTGCAAAGAAGGCTGGGGGGGCATATTTTGTGACCAAGGTAAATAATGCTCATCTTTTTTCATGAAGCCTTTCAGAAGAAATGACAACTTATAAATATAAATATGTAATTTATAGTAGTTTTTTTTTTAATTTTCTAGATCTGAACTACTGCACTCATCACAAGCCGTGCGACAACGGAGCCACGTGCATGAACACAGGCCAGGGCAGCTACACCTGTGCCTGCCTGCCGGGCTTCACCGGAGTCAACTGTGACTCGGAGGTCAAGGAGTGTGACAGACGGCCGTGTCGCAATGGAGGCAACTGCTTAGTGAGTGCGGAAGTCCCTCTCTCTCCTTTCCCACAGCACAGGCTTTCCTGTTTTTGTTGTTGCCTTCGCCTATCTGCGAGTCCAGGAGGATGCCATTGATTGTCAAGTCCTGAATGACCCAGTTCCCAGTTTACAGTGTACTGTAAATAGGATGCAAGGCGGGACTTGTTCAGGGACCATTTGTGTACAGGATATGAAAATAAAACATTTTTTTGATTTATTTTTCTGCCTTCAGGAGACAGAGAATGGCTACAGGTGTGAGTGCCCACAAGGTTTTGCTGGGACGCACTGTGAACAAAAGACGCTGACATGCATGGACACACCCTGCTTGCTTGGCGGCAAGTGCAGGAAGACGGAAAATGGTTATAGTTACGTTTGCGAGTGTCCGGCAGGCTACACTGGACTCAACTGTGAGAAGAAAGTGGATAAATGCACCTCCCTGCAATGCACCAATGGTAATGATTTGATCTTATAATATTCAGACTATAGCCTGCAACTAAACCCTGTAGCATATATAATCCTGAGGGGTTAATTTGTTCTCAAGCCAAAAATAGAATTTGCCTTGTCACATCAGACCAATTAAAATCACTGGACGGGTCTGGGTGGAACAGTGAAATTGTTCACAGTAAACTTAACGCACTTACACAATCATTCTGTCAGCCATTTGGTGTGATATGCACTCACCCTCATCATGGAGAAGACAAAATGAGATGCATGCCATACAGCTTTCAAGTTGAAGATGATCGACCTGGCTATCTAAAAATGAAATGGAGCTACTACATGTAACAAAAATCCACTATTACGTATGGGTTTTGAAATCTGGACAGCTGTGTGTCAACAAAACAGCAAATTTGGCTATGGGTCTGCAACCCATGGCTCTGGAGCCGCATGTGGATTTTCTGCCTCCTTGTTGTGGCTTTTTTTAACACAGGACTGAGAAACATTTGCATTTTTTTCAGTTCTCAAATTTCTGAATATCTGTGGCTGAGTCCTGAGAAGCAAGGAAGGCAGTAAAAGAGACTGGAAGCCTTTGTGTTCAGTTCAGCTTCTCGGGTATGCAACTCCTCAAGTAAGCTAACCTTGACAAAAAAGAAAAAGGAAAAAGAGTTGGACGGATAGCTTTTCCCATATGAGAACACATAAAAAAGACGGTCACTTGTAAAAGTTTGTAAGCTGTGTTACGTTTTGCGTCTCTGTACTATTTTTCTTCAGTGGCAGAGATGACAAAATGTATCTTTTGACAGTAAAGGTTGCCGACCCCTCGCCAAGACGAAAGTGAGGCTGAGAAAATGGTGCACAAAGCAAGTTAGAGTCTTTTTATCTCCGAAGAAGACAACTTCAGAGTACAGAAGAAGGACGACGATAAAGAGCGCGCTGAGTTACTATTTCTGTAGGCCACCGCATGCTGTGTCACGTCTTTTGTTGAATTCGTGAATGAACACAAGCTCCTTTGTCGAAATGTCATGTTTTAAAATTGACTTGTGCAGTGTATATATGTCTAAAACAGAACTCATCCAAAAAGTAAGTGCTGCTTATATTTAGGTGCACACTATAGTCCAGATTGAGGCACTGAATGGGATGGTGGTAACAGAACCATAACACTCACTTTTGCCTTCCTGTTGTGTTGAAAGTACTACTATGTCGTGCTGGTGCAGTTGTCAGCAAGCACGCATATACAGTCAATATTTGGTTGTCGGACGCTGTAGCTGTAAAAGTGCTCAGCAAAATCTGTTACTTGCTCTATTCTGTATTAAAAGCACAGTTGTTTTAATAATAATAATAATAATGGATTAGATTTATATTGCGCTTTTCTATTGTTAGATACTCAAAGCGCTCACAGTGAAGTGGGGAACCCATCATTCATTCACACTTGGTGGTGGTAAGCTACATCTGTAGCCACAGTTGCCCTGGGGTAGACTGACGGAAGCATTGCTGCCAGTTTGCGCCTACGGCCCCTCCGACCACCACCAATCATTTATTCATCAATCATTCACCAGTGTGAGCGGCACAGGGGGCAAGGGTGAAGTGTCCTGCCCAAGGACGCCACGGCAGCGATTTTTTAGATAGCAATAGGTGGGGAGCGAACCTGCAACCCTCAGGTTTCTGGCACAGCCGCTCTACCCACTACACCATGCCGCCCGTTTTGGAGGACTTCTGTGTAAAAGAGCCTGACGGATCATGTTCTTTGTTCATTAGGTGGACACTGCGTGGTACGTGGTAGCCTGCGCTTCTGCAGCTGTCGCGCCGGCTTTACAGGCCTGCGCTGCGAGGTGAACATCAACGAGTGCGCCCATAGCCCCTGCGCGAATCGCTCCACCTGCATAGACCGCATCAACGACTACACCTGCAACTGCCCGCCGGGCTACACCGGGCGCCACTGCGACAAGCCGACAGACCGCTGCGCTTCGTGGACATGCCACAATGGCGGCACCTGCACCGTCGCCGCCAAAGCCCGGCCTTCCTGCGTCTGCCTCGCCCACTACAGTGGCCCCCAATGCTTGTCCATGAACGTGCCTTCTTCCATCAGCCCCAACACAGCCTGGGAGTCCAGTGAGAAGCTCAACTGGGTGGCCGTCAGCTTAGGCATAGGTCTGGTGGTGGCTCTGGTGCTCTCCTGCATGGTTTTGGTGGTCATGCATAAAATGAAGAAACAGAGGAGAAAACAGCAGGTCTCTGAGACCATGAACAACCTCTCCAAGGCAGACTTCCAGAAAGAGAACCTTATATCCACGCTGGATCTCAAAAACACCAACAAGAAGATGGATTTGGAGGCGGACAACCCCAGCGAGAAGTTGAACCACAAACAAATCAATCACTTCCACATGGACCACAAATCCTCTACGAGGTACAAAGATGAACAATCCCTCTTGGACAAAGAGGAAAACTGTGAAAAGATGATTGAAGATACAAAGCATCTGAGTAGAATGTACAGGTAAGTTCCCATATAAATAATAAAACAATATACAAAACCAGTAAAGTCGGTACACTGTGTAAATCGTAAATAAAAACAGAATACAATAATTTGCAAATCCTTTTCAACCTATATTCAATTGAATAGACGGCAAAGACAAGATACTTAACATTCAAAATGGAAATGGAATTTTTTATCTTTTGCAAATATTAGCTCATTTGTAATTTGCTGCCTGTAACATGTTTCGAAAAAGCTGGCACATGTGGCAAAAAAGACTGAAAAGGTGGAGGAATGCTCATCAAACCCTTATTTAGAACATCCCACACGTGAACAGGCTAATTGGAAACAGATGGGTGCCATGAATGGGTAAAAAAAGCAGCTTTCATGAAATGCTCAGTCATTCACAAATAAAGGTGGGGCGAGGGTCACTACTTCTGTGAACAAATGCGTGAGCAAATTGTTAAACAGTGTAAGAGTCACCATTAGTGAACAAATGCGTGAGCAAATTGTCGAACAGTTTAAGTTTAACATTTCTCAAAGAGCTATTGCAAGGAATTTAGGGATTTCACTATCTACGGTCTGTAATATCAAAAGTTTCAGAGAATCTGGAGAAATCACTGCACATAAGCAATGATAATACAGACCTTCGACATAAGTGTGTAAAGGATATCACCACATGGGCTCAGGAACACTGGGTAATTTCACCACACCTAGTGTGTGTGTGTGAATATCAGTGGTACTTTAACTTTAACTTCAGAAAACCACTGTCAGTAACTACAGTTTGTCGCTACATCTGTAAGTGCAAGTTAAAATTACTATGCAAAGCGAAAGCCGTTTATCAACAACACCCAGAAACGCCACCTGCTTCGCTGGGCTCGAGCTCATCTACGATGGACTGATGCAAAGTGGAAAAGTGTTCTGTGGTCTGACAAGTCCACATTTCCAATTGTTTTTGGAATTTCTGGACGTCCTGTCCTCCGGAACAAAGAGGAAAAGAACCATTCGGATTGTTATAGGTGCAAAGTTCAAAAGCCAGCATTAGTGATGGTATGGGGGTGTATTAGTAATGCCCAAGGCATGGATAACTCACACATCTGTGAAGGCACCATTAATGCTGAAAGGTACATACAGGTTTTGGAGCAACTTATTTTGCCATTCAAGCAACATTATCATGGACGCCCCTGCTTATTTCAGCATGACAATGCCAAGCCACGTGTTATAACAATGTATCTTCATAGTAAAAGAGTGTAAGTACTAGACTGGCCTGTATGTAGTCCAGACCTGTCTCTCATTGAAAATGTGTGGCGCAATATAGATTAGAATAGAATAGAATAGAAAGTACTTTATTGATCCCTTGGGGAAATTCAGCACCACAGTTCGCTCACAATAGACAATAATAATAATAAATAATACATAACTTATATTATGTATATAATATATAATATATGAATAGTATATATATATTAGGGATGTCCAGATACAACTTTTTCACTTCCGATACGATACCGATATTGTAGCCTTGAGTATTGGCCGATACCGATATGATATAGGCACGGATCATACATATATTAATTCCTTATTTTGTTGTGTGGAATGTTAGAAAAGGCTTGATAAAGTGTTGTTACTTTTACTGATGTTGTAGTGTTAAAACAGAAAACAATAGTCAGCAAGAGTACGTATAGGAAAAACTGACCCATTTATTATTAACCAATTAGTTACATAAATTTTAACCTTCAAAATAAGAGTATTACCTCAACAAATCCAATAAAAACAAAATGTTATATTTAAAGTGAAAAATAACCACAAATACCAACATAATTATACAATTGAATGGAATAAAATAAAAATAAATTACTAGACCCTGAAAAATAACCTAAATAAATCCAATTAAAAAAAACGTGTTAAAGTGCAAACAATTCAAGTTCACTTCAGTTATTTTTTTACTGTCAGCATATGTTGGAAACAACTGTGGGCAGGAACAGAAACAACACAATATTGTCCACTGTCCAACTGCTCTAAGTTAAGAGTTCACAGCTCCAGTTTCACCAAAACAATGTAGTAATTACTCTTAGTCTTCACTGAAGAATAGTGTAAACACAATAAATATACCACTCTAATAACAAGAGCATAAAACAAATAATAATCAGTCAGTGCTGACTACTCTTACCTTTCCTCCTCCTCCTTCTCCACTTTCTGCAGTCCAAGCATAATGTGGAGATTTTTTTTAAGAAGATAAGCATTTCGGCATGCTGTGCTGTCAGCCTGCTCCTGTGTTCTTCAATAATAATTGTCTGTGGTGAAGCTTATAGCATTTGCCTTCTCCACGTATGCGGCAATACACTTTTTAAGCTCTTTGTGCATCTGGGGTATAGTTTGTCTACAATGTAGTGGCGGCTAGGAATAATGTAGCGAGGTTCGAGGTGCTCCATTAAGCGTTTAAACCCGACATTACTCACCACCGACAGGGGTTGGTCATCAAGCACAATAAATTGGGCTATCTTTTCTGTTATGGCCATTGCCTTTTTGCTGTCCCGTGGTAGTTTGTCACGTCTTGCAAAGCTTTCGGCCAGCGTGGGTTGCTAAAGCGAGCCAGAGGTTTGTTGCTTCGCCTTGCTGCTCTCAAATGTGCGATGGGGTTGCTTGTATTGAACCCTCCCGGTTCTGTCCCTCCACGGGACACTTGCGCCTGACAAATGTTGCATTTAGCGGCAACGTCTTTGTCCGAGTTTACGTTAAAATACTTCCACACAGTTGACATCACTAGTAGTGATTGCGTTGTGTTGTCCTTGTTGTGATCACGTGGACTGTGCATGCTGGATCAGAGACGCTCTTTTTTCCGCGGCCGGCACCAACGTTAATTAAGGGGCATTGCTGCCACCTACTGTGTTGGAGTGTGATCAAACCAGAGTCACCTATTATAGAAGTGCTGCAGCGGTAAATGGACAGCTTATATCGGAGCGCTTATATCTGCGGTTTTAGATTCAGTCCGATAAAATACGATATTCACTTTTTTGGCCAATATCGGACTGAATTCCGATATCAATATCAGATCTGATGGCTGTCGGTATGAAGGACCTTCTGTGTCGTTCCGTGTTGCATTTAGGGAGTCTAAGCCTTCCACTGAAGTGCTCATTCTCTCCGCAAGGTCTGAGTGTAGTGGGTGGGAGGTGTTTTCCATAATGGCTAGGAGTTTTGCTAGACTTCTACTCTCTGATACCACCGCCAGAGAGTCCAGCTCCACTCCCACCACGTTACTAGCCTTCTCTACCAACTTGTCCAGTCTGTTTGTGTCCCTCACTCTTAGCCCGCTGCCCCAGCAAGCCACGGCGTACAAGAAGGCGCCCGCCACCAACAACTCGTAGAACATCTTCAACATCTTTGTACAGACGTTGAAGGATCCTAGCCTCCTGTCCCTTCTTGTAGAGTGCCTCAGCGTGTTTTGAACCATTCAGCTTGTTGTCCATGTGTACACTTGAGGTATTTATAATCCTCTACCATGTCCACATCCACCCCCCTGATGGAAACAGGGGTCGCGGAAGTACTCCTCCTCCTTCCCAGGTCCACAACCAGCTCCTTGGTCTTCTTCACATTGAGCTGGAGGTGGTTCTTTCCACACCATGTCACAAAGTCCTACACCAGTGTCTTGTATTCCTCGTCCTCACTATCCTCAATACACTCCACTATCGCAGAGTCATCAGAAAACTTCTGAAGGTGGCAGGACTCTGACTGATAGTGGAAATCGGTGGTGTAAATGGTGGAGAGGAAGGGGGAGAGGACTGTGCCCTGCGGGGCCCCGGTGTTGCTGACCAGCCTGCCAGACACACAGTCCTGCAGTCGCACGTACTGTGGTCTGTCAGTCAGGTAATCTACAACCCAGGACACCAAGGTGGCCTCCACCTGCATCTTGTCCAACTTCACACCCAGTAGCCCAGGCCGTATGGTATCGAAAGCACTGGAGAAGTCAAAAAACGTGACCCTCACACTGCTCGCAGGCTTGTCCAGGTGGGCGTGGGCTCGGTTCAGCAGGTAGATGACTCCGTCCTCCACTCCCAGTCGGGACTGGTAGGCGAATTAGAGTGGGTCCAGGTGGGGCTTGACTGTAGGGGGAAGTTGTTCCAGGACCAACCTCTCCATGGTCTTCATGATATGGGAGGTTAGAGCCACCGGCCTGTAGTCCTTCGACTGCTGGGTCACATGCACTTGGGGATGGGGACCACGCATGAGGTTTTCCACAGTGTGGGGACTTTCTTCAGCCCAAGGCTCATGTTGAAGATGTGCCGGAGCACACCACACAGCTATGGGGCGCAGGCTTTGAGCACCCTGGGGCTCACACCGTCAAGACCTGTGGCCTTGCCTGTGTGTAATTTATTTAGCTGTGCATTCACCTGTTCTGCAGACAGACACACTGGGGTGGTCTCAGGTGGTTGGGGGAGGGCGAGGTCATCCTTCTGAGGGTGAGTTGTTAGGTGGGGGGTGGTAGTCATTGGAGTTAGGGGGCTGTGAGGAGGGGAGGGGGGTGGATTGGTTTGCTGAAGTTGTCAGGGGGCCGGCTGGCATGTTTTGGAGGGGGAGCAGGAGCTTGTTGGAGCCACTGTGTCAAACCTGTTAAAGAACTGGTTTAGCTCATTGGCCCTCTCTTTGTCTCCGTCCACCCCCCTACACCCCGACGGTTTGAGGCCGGTCATTAATGATGGTCTGCATACCTCTCCAAACCGCCTTCATGTTGTTGTCCTTCAGCTTCCCTGCCAGCTTCCTCCTGTAGTCCTCCTTGGCTTCCTTTAGTTTGGTCTTCAGCAGCACCTGAACTCTTTTCACCTACTCCCTGTTGCCAGCATTGAATGCCCTCTTCTTCTCATTCAGTATAGCTTTGAAGTCTTTGGTCACCCACGGATTGTTGTTTGGGTGGCAGGTGACCGTCTTTGATGGGACATTTGAGTCAGCACAGAAGTTGATATAGTCGGTGATGCAATCTGTGAGACCGTCAATGTCCTCACCATGAGGCTCCATGAGCACCTGCCAGTCAGTTACCTCAAAACAGCCTTGTAGTGTCTCTTGGACCCCTTCTGACCACCTTCTCAAAGCTTTTTTTTTGGTCACAGACAGTCTTTTGACCAGAGGCACATAACAGGGCTTTGAGATAAACAAGGTTGTGTTTTGACCGGCCCAACTGTGGGAGTGCTATGGAGCTATATAAATTTGTGATATTTGTATACAGCAGGTCCAGGATCTTATTTCCTCTGGTGTGGCAGCTGACATACTGAGTGAAGTTGGGGAGTGATTTGTCCATAGTAACATGGTTAAAATCCCCCAAGATGAGGATGAGAGCTTTCGGGTGCTGGGTTTGTAGTCTGGCTATGGAGCTGTGGATGACGTCACAGAGGGGGGATGTATACCGCCATCATTATAACATGCGGAATCTCCCTAGGCAAATAATATGGTCTGAGCCCCACAGCTAACATCTCTATATTCGGGTCGCAGTGGCGCTCTTTTATTGTAATATGACCGGGATGACAATATTTCTTATTAATAAACAAAGCAAGCCCCCCTACTTTCCGCTTGCCGTTGGTTCGGTCCCGATCAGCGCGCACCATTTCAAAGCCGTTTGTAGAGACGTTACTATCCGGAACGTCGTCGTGCAGCCACGTCTCAGTAAAACACATTAGGCTACACTCACGATATTCTCTCTGACTATCGGCAAGCACGGACAACTAATCCATTTTGTTTGCCAGAGAGCGCACATTACCCATGACGACGGAAGGAATATATGGCTTATATTTCCTTCTCTCCCTCCTTGCTTCAGCCCTCTTCTGTCTCGAGTGTCTCCCTTTCCCTCGACAGTCACAAGCACCTCCATAAGTCCTTTTTAGCTCCTCCGGGATCTGGTTAGTTAGCGCCGGGTCCGTTAGCTGGATAGTAATAACTGGTGCCGCTAACACAAACAACTGTTCCCTGGTGTAGATGAAAGGGCTTCTCCACTGTTGTTGTCCGTCTGAGCTCATCAGTAGCGTCCCCACCGTCAGTAGGACAAACAAAACACTTCTAAACTGCATGTTTAGAAGGGCACGACTTGATAAAAAGTAAATGTAAATTAAATGTAAAAGTATACAAACGTACAAAACGAACAAAGAACAAAGACAAAAGACAAAGACAGGGCGAACTGCAGCAGCGGCCGTCTAGCTCGACGCATGCCCATTAATATGAAGCCTGAAATACAACGGAGACCCCGAACTGTTGCACAACTTAAGCTGTACATCAAGCAAGAATGGGAAAGAATTCCAACTGAAAAGCTTCAAAAATTGGTCTCCTCAGTTACCAAACATTTACTGAGTGTTGTTAAAGGGAAAGGTAATGTAACACAGTGGTAAAAATGCTCCTTTGCCAAATGTTTTGCAATGTATTGCTGCCATTGAATTCTAAGTTATTGATTATTTGCAAAAATAAAATACGTTTCTTAGTTCCAACATTAAATATATTGTCTTTGCAATGTATTCATATGAATAGAAGTTGAAAAGGATTTGCAAATCTTTATTCTGTTTTTATTTACGAATTACACAACAGGCCAAATTCACTGTTTTGGGTTTTGTAAATCAATATCGATAATAATCACCATGATATGTATTTGCAGTGAAAGGCCAGAATGCAGAATATCAACAATATGTTCTTCCAGAGAGTCAATGTACCAATCTGTCTTTGTGATGGCAGACGAGAAACATGATTGCATCATTGCAACTGAGGTACGGTCTCATTATTAGAGACAAATGGACTTCTTCTTCGATGTTGAAGACATTTGACTTCTCATTAAAAGCAGTATTTAACAAAGGTCACTACACCCGTCACATTTTAGCAACCATTTTATCACAGTACATCTTTTCACAAGACAATACGAGAGAAGTGAAACATGGATATACTTTGAAATAGTTTGGGTACAGTTGCACAGCATTACAAGTGGTCAAACGAGTTCCGATCCTAGTTGTAGTTGAATTTTAGTGTAAGTCAGGACTCTTAATTAAATGAAGTATAAAGTCACTCACGCTGTACATAGATATAATGAAGGGTATAAAATATAGAATCAGATAGATTATGGAATAGTATACAGTGTAACAAAAAGTATAATGAATGCAATGCAAGAAGGAAAAATGTGTCACCTTTATTGCTTTTATAATCCGTAAATCATATTGCTGCTTTATTGTCCACAGCAGCAGCTTCGCAGTGAACCTTAATGGGGAAGTGCACTTTTTTTTGAAATTTTGCATTTCATTCACAATCATTTTGAGAGAAAAGAATACATTTTTTTTTAGGATTTTAGAGATAAAAAAAACTTTTGCAAAATGCGGCTAATGGGAGTCCCCTACATTGCCATCAAGGCCCTCTAAACAACTTCAAAACCCTCTTGCAACGTTTTATATTCAAGCTGAAAGTATATATACATATATAACGTAGTAACAGACACTTTCAGTAATATTAATACAGCAGACCTGTTAGAAGATGACAAAACTTCTATTTTGGGAAAAATTAGGGTTCACAACCTTATCTTCTTGACCTGAATATACGGAGGATGAACTGTTATTTATGGAGGCTAATTAGCATGAAGAGAGGGTGAAACAATGGAGCAGACAAAAGAGTCAGGACCGGTGTTACACTTCTAAGAAAAAAGAGCTAGCCAACGCTACTGCATGCGCATCAACGCCAAAGTTTTTTTCAAACATCAAAATGAAGTACTTTGTGTAGACTTACCTTGTGAAGACTTTGTCACTCTGACTACAAGTAAGTAATTATTCTAAATTACATTTATTTCATTGTGTTTTCTGACCAGCAAACATGTAGAAACTTGCAGCTCAAGAAGTTCACACAAATAATGGCAGCCTACATTTTCGTTTTCATCACCATTGTTTAAACAGGAATAGCAACTGGTAGCTGTTTTCGACGAAGGAGCTCAATTTGACAGAACATTGGCATGACTTGATCACGGTGTAAATATGGACTTTCAAGTCAAAGCTAAGCCAACAGAAATGTTGTTCTGTTGCACTGAGTGGCAAACAATCTTATTTTTGATTTAAAGTCTGGCGAGGTGGACATTGTCCAAATAAACTGCATCACAACAAGAACATGGACTGTTTGAGCTGCTCTGCAGTGGTAAAAACTTTTTTCGACCTACCCAAAACTAAATGGAAACGTCCCCGGTCAGCTGGCCCAAGTGGTTCATCGAGTAAGGCGCTATAATATTGATCATGATACATGCAGCTTGTTATTACAACTACATACTCTCTCGAGCTAACTGTGTATGAACAAACCATGAAATGTGAGCTAATGCTTTATAGATACTGTTATATAATGGGGGATGGCGTGGCGCAGTTGTGAGAGTGGCTGTGCCAGCAACGTGAGGGTTCCTGGCTCTATCCCCACCTTCTACCATCTTAGTCACGTCCGTTGTGTCTTTCAGCAAGACACTTCACCCTTGCTCCTGATGGGTCCTGGTTAGCGCCGTGCATGGCAGCTCCCACCATCAGTGTGTGAATGTGTGTGTGAATGGGTGAATGTGGAAATAGTGTCAAAGCGCTTTGGGTCCTTTAAAAAGACAGAAAAACGCTATACAAGTATAACCCATTTACCATAATTGCTCAAGTTTTTCAAATAGTACACATTGGTGCTCATCAAATTGTGTTGTACATTACGAATGCAAAAGTAATTCAGATGCTGGAGAAGCTAGCTTTCCTTTTGTTAATGCCGTAGTACTGTGAGTGTGTCTGTGAGCATGGCAATGTGTTACTATGCAAAAAAAAAATGTCCCTCAGTGTTCACTCTGACAAAAACCATGTCGCTACAGCTTGGTTATTATACAGGTTACAGAAGATATGTAAATTAAGTATTGTTGCTGTTTTTGGGATGCATTTTTAGAGTGATTTATAGGCAGAATTGATTGCTCCCATTTGCTACATTGCTAGCCACCTAAGAAAAAGCCTATAATTAGAAATTATAATGCTAGAAAACCCCAAATCCATGGATTCCTCTCTGAGCTGCCACCTTACCGTGGTAGAGGAGTTTGTGTGTCCCAATGATCCTATGAGCTATATTGTCCGGGGGCTTTCGTACCCCCTGGTAGGGTCACTCAAGACAAACAGGTCCTAGGTGAGGGATCAGACAAAGAGCAGCTTGAAGACCTCTATGAACAATAACAATGAAGGACCCAGATTTCCCTCGCCCGGACGCGGGTCACCGGGCCCCCCTCTGGAGCCAGGCGCGGAGGTGGGAATCGATGGCGAGGGACTGGTGGCCAGGCCTGTTCCCATGGGGCCCGGCCGGGCACAGCCCGAAGAGGAAACGTGGGTCCCCCCTGCAATGGGCTCACCACCCATAGCAGGGGCCATAGAGGTCGGGTGCAATGTGAGCTGGGCGGCAGCCGAAGGCAGGGCACTTGGCGGTCCGATTCTCGGCTACATAAGCTAGCTCTTGGGACGTGGAACGTAATCTCGCTGGGGTGGAAGGAGCCTGAGTTAGTGCGCGAGGTGGAGAAGTTCCGGCTAGATATAGCCGGACTCATTTCGACGCACAGCAAGGGCTCTGGAACCAGTTCTCTCGAGAGGGGCTGGACTCTCTTCCACTCTGGCGTTGCCGGCAGTGAGAGGCGACGGGCGGGGGTGGCAATTCTTGTTTCCCCCCCGGCTCAAAGCCTGCACGTTGGAGTTCAACCCAGCAGACGAGAGGGTAGCTTCCCTTACGCCTTAGGTGGGGGGGACGGGTCCCAACTGTTGTTTGCGCTTAAGCGCCAAACAACAGCTCAGAGTACCCACCCTTTTTGGATTCACCCGAGGGAGTACTGGAGAGTGCTCCCCCGGGTAATTCCCTCGTTCTACTGGGGGACTTCAACGCTCATGTTGGCAATGACAGTGAAACCTGGAGAGGAAGAATGGCTGCCCGGATCTGAACCAGAGTGGTGTTTTGTTATTGGACTTTTGTGCTCGTCACAGGTCCATAACAAACACCATGTTCAAACATAAGGGTGTCCATATGTGTACTTGGCACCAGGACACCGTAGGCCGCAGTTCCATGATCAACTTTGTAGTTGTGGCATCGGATTTGCGGCCTCATGTTTTGGACACTTGGGTGAAGAGGGGGTGGAGCTTTCTACCGATCACCGATGGTGAGTTGGCAGCGATGGTGGGGGAGGATGCCGGACAGACCTGGTAGGCCCAAACGTATTGTGAGGGTTTGCTGGGAATTCCTAGCTGAGTCTCCTGTCAGAGAGAGTTTCAATTCCCACCTCCGGAAGAACTTTGAACATGTCACGAGGGAGGCACGATGTTCCGTGCCTCTATTGTCGAGGCTGCCGATTGGAGCTGTGGCCCTAAGGTGGTTGGTGCCTGTCGTGGCAGTAATCCTAGAACCCGTTGGTGGACACCAGTGGTGAGGGATGCCGTCAAGCTGAAGAAGGAGTTCTATCGGGTTCTTTTGGCTCATAGGACCGGTCCCGACAGGCCAAGCGGCGTGAGGCTTCAGCGGTCGCAGAGGCCAAAATTCAGACATGGGAGGGGTTTGGGGAAGCCATGGAAAACGACTTCCGGACGGCTTCGAAGAGATTCTGGACCACCATCCGCTGCTTCAGGAAGGAGAAGCAGTGCACTGTCAACACCGTGTATGGTGAGGATGGAGTTCTGCTGACCTCGACTGCGGATGTTGGGGATCGGTGGAGGGAATACTTAGAAGACCTCCTACCAACACGTCTTCCTATGAGGAAGCAGTGCCTGGGGAATCTGTGGTGGGCTCACCTATTTCTGCGGATAAGGTTGCAGAGGTAGTTAAAAAGCTCATCGGTGGCAAGTACCCAGGGGTGGATGAGAACCGCCCGGAGTTCCTTAAGGCTCTGAATGCTGTGGGGCTGTCTTGGTTGACTAGACTCTGCAACATCGCGTGGACGTCGGGGGCGGTACCTTTATGTTGGCAGACTGGGGTGGTGGTTCCTCTCTCTAAGAAAGGGAACCAGAGGGTGTGTTCCAACTATCGTGGGATCACACTCCTCAGCCTTCCCGGTGAGGTCTATTCAGGTGTACTGGAGAGGAGGCTATGCCGGATAGTCAAACCTCGGATTCAGGAGGAACAGTGTGGTTTTCGTCATGGTCGTGGAACTGTGGACCAACTCTATACAGTCGGCAAGGTCCTTGAGGGTAAATGGGAGCGCCCAACCAGTCTACATGTGCTTTGTGAACTTGGAGAAGGCATTTGACCCTGTACCCCAGGAAGTCCTGTCGGGAGTGCTCAGAGAGTATGGGGTAACAAACTGTCTGATTGTGGCGGTCCGATCCCTGTATGATCAGTGTCAGAGCTTGGTCCGCATCGCCAGCAGTAAGTCGGACCTGTTTCCTGTGAGGGTTGGACTCCGCCAAGGCTGCCCTTTGTCACCGATTCTGTTCATAACTTATATGGACAGAATTTCTAGGCGCAGTCAGGGCGTTGAGGGCATCTGGTTTGGTGGCTGCAGGATTAGGTATTTGCTTTTTGCAGATGATGTGGTCCTGATGGCTTCATCTGACCAGGATCTTCAGCTCTCACTGGATCGGTTCGCAGCCGAGTGTGGGATTAAAATCAGCACCTCCTAGTCCAAGTCCGTGGTTCTCGCCCGGAAAAGGGTGGAGTGCCATTTCTGGGTTGGGGAGGAGATCTTGCCCAAAGTGGAGGAGTTAAAGTACCTCGGAGTCTTGTTCACGAGTGAGGGAAAAGTGGATCGTTAAGTCGACAAGCGGACCGGTGCGGCATCTTCAGTAATGCGGACGCTGTATTGATCCGTTGTGGTGAAGAAGGAGCTGAGCCCAAAGGCAAAGGTCTCAATTTACCAATCGATCTACGTTCCCATCCTCACCTATGGTCATGAGCTTTGGGTTATGTCTGAAAGGACAAGATCACGGGTACAAGCGGCCGAAATGAGCTTCCTCCGCTGGGTGGCAGGGCTCTCCCTTAGAGATAGGGTGAGAAGCTCTGTCATTCGGTAGGAGCTCAAAGTAAAGGCGCTGCTCCTCCACATCGAGAGGAGCCAGATAAGGTGGTTTGGGCATCTGGTCAGGATGCCACCCAAGCGCCTCCCGAGGGAGGTGTTTAGAGCACGTCTGACCGGTAGGAGGCCACAGGGAAGACCCAGGACACGCTGGGAAGACTATGTCTCCTGGCTGGCCTGGGAACGCCTCGGGATCCCCCGGGAGGAGCTGGATGAAGTGGCTGGGGAGATGGAAGTCTGGGCTTCCCTGCTTAGGCTGCAGTTCCCATGACCCAACCACATAAGCGGAAGAAGATGGATGGATGAATGGCATTTGCTACATTTCTAGCCACCTAGGAAAAACCCCATGGTTAGAAATTATAATGCAAATAACCCCAAAACCATGGGTTTTTGTTTCCCATAAGTATTGTGAACGATAGGCATATGACAGTTCCACCCGAAGAGTCTACTTTTTTGCTTGAGAGGTATAACAAAGAGCAAAAAGTGAACTAATAAATGTATATTATTCCTACTCATTTTGCAGTAGCTGTAATGGCAGAAGAATGCAGTGTGTGCCTGTGCCCTAAAGCAAGGCACACACAGTATATTGCTCCGCATGCATGTATACAAGCTACTGTATTCTTCCCCAACTACTTCTAGAGCGCATCTGGTGTTGACTGAACCCAAATTATGGTTTGGAAGTGCGTTTGAAACCACAATACGTCAAACAACCCACCTATGTAGATTTACTATCCAGTGGAATTACTCAACACAAACATTAGCAAGTATAGTGGTGCTAGTGTTATGTGAGTGCCACATAAGAATTATATTCACACTTGGAACATGTTCACTATGACGTTTACTCAGCTATTCAGACACTAAAGACCTCCAAGTCATGTTCAGTGGATGGTAAGTCCGTCATACTGTAGAAGCGGTAGGCTTACACTGACTACTCCATAAAATATCCAAGTTTCTGTGAAAAGATAACAAAATGTGCGCAAAAATGTGAGGGGTTTTAGTGTATATAGGCGGACTGTCTTTGACTAAGGATTTTCATAGTCATATCTGATTGATTCGAATTTGCAGTTGAACGTTATTATTTTTATTCACACTTTTGAATTTGGATCATCAAGAATTATCACAAATTATATATATTGATATTTGGACACAAATTCTATTTTATTGTCAGAATGTCATACAGGTTGTTTTTTTTATGTTTTACTTAAATGTATGTGATTTACTTGCTCAAAACTTGGTTACAGTTTAATCTTAAGTCTCATTTGGGTGTTTTGAAGGGTAATATCGTGATAATGTGATTACTCTACATACTTTGTAGACATGAATAATGCAAAACCTTTTTGCTATTAATCACATGGGTCAGCTTGGTATTTTTGACAGCTCAATTTTTTTTGTGTATATTAGCTTGTATGCTACATTTATTATGTCAATACAATGCTAAGGGGGATGTCCACTAATAAATCTCATTTGCAAACTTTTCCAACTCAAATAAACACTGCAGAGATTAGATGGTTTAGTGAGGTTCTCTGATCAGGTTGGCTTTGGCTCTGGCAGGGCGCCAACAAGACAGTCAAACTTGACTATTTAGAGGACGTTTGAGTCGAAACCAAATACGAGTAGGTGAACCTGCTGAAAGATTATTACTGTTGCCAGAGTGGAGCCGTGAGGGAGGCTTCCTGAGGAGGCCTAAGTGAACTGGTCTAAGCTTGCCGGCTCTAATTTCCGGCGAGTCCAATGAGGCGCGCGTGTGCATGGCGTGCTAGGTGTTTGAAATGGGGGGAAACTACAGAGCTCTCCGCGTCCCCCATCTCGGAACATCCTCCCAACACACCCGCTGTACATACATGGGGGACCTCTGGTACTCAATAGGAGGGGGATTTATTTTCCAAGGATTTGACAGCTAGGTTGCAAGTCAAATCAGACTCTTCAACTATTTTAAGATTCTAAGGGCCTGATTTACTAAGATCCAAACACCGTGCGGCAAATAGCATGAGCAATCTATAAAATAGCGGGTACTATTTGTGAGTGTTGTGCGCGATTTACTAAAACTGTGTGTACAATTGTAATTTGGTGCGTACCACCTTATTTAAATAAGGATTATATACAAGTTGTTACCACGTATATAATCCTTATTTTACTCCACATTCATGTTATCATGCTCATACCTTTGGTAATTTGTTATGTTTTCAACCAATCAGGAGACATTTATAATTTTTAATGGTCATTTTAGAAGCAGACCTGCAGTAAATCTACAATGATATCGCTTTTTTTTTGTTTTATTATTGTGGAAGGTACACCCATTGGAGAGAGGCTGCACTTATTCAGCTCAAGACGCCAACGAATGCATAAGTTTTTTTCGTATAAGCTACATTTTAATATTATATATTCTATGTGAAATAAACAAGTATCCATCCATCCACATATTTTCTACCACTTGTCCCTCTCGGGGTCACAGAGTGTGCTTGGGCCTATTTCAGCTGCACTCGGGCAGAAGGTCGAGTACACCCTGGACAAGTCGCCACCTCATCGCAGGGCCAACACAGATAGACAGACAACATTCAATTGCCATTCAACCTATCCCCAAGTGCACATCTTTGGAGGTGAGACGAAGCCAATATCATAAAAAAATATTAAATGACACCAAACCGCATACAATTATTTCACTTTAGTAGGTCCCTAAAGAGGAACTGCAGTTTTGGGGTATCTTTGCCTATTGTTCACAATCATTATGAAAGACATGAAGACGGATTTATTATTTTATTGCATTTTAAATATCAAACAAATGCGATCAAAAGTCCGCTTACAATGGAGCTTATGGTAGCCACTCTATTCTGCCTATAAAGCACTTAAAACACATCCAAACACCTCCATTAAGGTTTTATATTCATGAAGCAAGTATACATTTAATGTAAGAATGGACACGTTTACAACAACATTTAAAATGTATGTATTTTGATCATTTTAAGCCTACGCGATGCATTAATTTCAGAAAAGCATCATGACGTTCTCTCTTTTTTTTTTCAACAACATCACTGATTACTGCTCACTGCAGACTTCATGAGAGCCAACAAGCATAATAAAACATCCCTTACTGTACAAAGTATTCTTTCATTAGGATGCCGACTGCTAGGATTTCCTTATATTCCCATTGAGATGAAAAATGGCTCATAATCCTTGCGAAGAAAATGGGTGTGGAACCAAGCGTCTTTTTGTGTTGTTTCGATTTTAAATTGGCTGTGTACCAACTTGTCGGAAAATGTCTTTGTTCTACTATCGAGGTAGAAGGCATTGTTTATGATCTACAATAAAGTTTGATGAGCAATGAAACGAGGAAGCAGCTCGGGATCACGGCGCCGCTATAAATAATTTGTCTGCGTTAGTCCTTGTAACAACAATTTCACTAATACTTGGTTAATATTCAAGTCACAAAATGTTAATGGAGTATTGTTGGCACTTTTTGGATGGTTATTTATTGGATATTATCGGCGGACCTCCAATTGGTTCCGCTGTAAGCTGACTTTTATTTAATTTACGAGTTAAAATGCAATAGAAAAAGATACATCAGTCGTCATCTCTTTCATAATGATTGTGAACTATAGGCAACATCTTAAAAAAGTGCAGTTCCCCTTTAAATCCTCGAGCAGCTATAAAGTTATAATGTTGCTGAATAGAGTTTAAGTCTAACTAACCCTCTAAAATGCTGACACACACGTAGGACAGAGGATGCTCATTTGTCCATCGCCTGTCTGTGCAACGCCAGCACTTATCCTGCCGCTGTGTGTGGAAGTGTCAGTTTGCACGTATTTCTGACACGTGCTCAATGAAACGCAAAATAGTGCTCGCAAAACGGTGATGGGTGTTGATAAATTACATTGCGTGTGCTAAATATTTGCACATTCTCCTCCCAGTACTGTGGGCGTTTTGATGATCAGCATGTATTCTGCATTTTGATGAAGACAGAATTGATTGCGCACCTTACTCTGACCACTTAACAGACAAAATCCACTTCGTACACGTTTGAAGTCGATCAGCGTTGTGAGTACTGTCAGGTTTGCACATGTTTTAGTACACGCAAATCTTTAGTAAATCATGCCCTAAGTGTCATATTTTCTCAAATAAACATACTTTACTCAATTGTCTAGCATGCTGGGCAAATATTTGAAGGTAGACCTTTTTTGAGGAAGGTGTTTATTAGCACAAATACTTGTAGTATGAGAAAGGGTGGTGTCTCTTTGGGGGAAGACATTTATTTGTTCAAATGGATGATGCACCAGGCATTTAGTTAGACTTGAGAAACGCTGACTATTAGCACTGGTCACATGGAAGTTTTGCTCCTACGCTTTTGTGGATTATCATTTCAGTTCTTTCCTACAGGTCACTAACAGTATTTTCTTTTTCTCGTAGGTGTAATAAATGGAAGACATGACCACCATTTCTTGTAGTGGACTGTTTACAAGCGTGGAGAGACTGGGATTTATTTAAATGCAAAGTTGCTGCTCTTGAAAACTTGATAACTGGACGGAGCCCGAGTGCTCATCGAATGCAATAGAACTAAATCTCCAGAAGAATGTAAAGACGTTGGGACAGGCCGATGCACATCTGGACATTTGTTATGATTGGAATCCATTTTTATCTAGATTCTTCTAAGGACAGCAGGCCCAGAGACTCATGCGAGGACAAGGTTGATCCCCTTTGGCATATTGATACACATTCAAGTGCTTGTGACGAGCCTGCAAAAAAAGTCAACTTTTGCGGTTTCTTTAATGGCTTGTGATGCAGTCAAAACAAAACACTGCATAGCTCTCAACCTGCTGAAAACGGTTCATTTTTTGGTTGTCACAGAACGTCCAGATCGCAAAGCCTTAGATCACATTCAAGCAAACTCCCTGCCTTATCTTATCTTGATTCCTTTGCACAGAAGAAAAAAAGAGGCAAAGCGATGCAACTCTGTAATCACATGCAGGGACACTCATGATAAGGCCTTGTTAACTTTTTAATCTTATGCAAAAAACATACTTAAGACAAATATGTGACTATTGTACCAAGGACGCCTTCAATGGAAATTACTGAACCAATAATGTAATGTTAGTATTTCACTAATTATTTAAGAATAAGACGCACTGATCTGTTTTATATATGCATATATATTTACAGTATATACATAAGATTATTTTGTACATAGTGTATATTTGTACGTTGAATTTAGAAGTATGTTTGATAAGTTGATGCACCAAAAGTGTGAATTTTTTTTTTAAGTGTTTTTTTGTTGTTTTTTTTGTTGTTGTTTATTATTACTGTTGCTGTTACGATATAGATATATAGGGAAATAACCCTTGAATACATATGTGGTACACTGTTTATTTGTTGGTCAAATAGGGATTTGTGATTAGATGATCTAGAACAGGTGTTTCCAGAGTCAGCAGACTTCGGGGGAAGTGCAGCAATTTTGAGAAAAATGAAGTCATTTACATTTTCAACAGTGACAGAGCAAAAAGGGAGTCTGAGGTGACCACAAAATATGCCCAGAAAATCTGTTTTTTGTAGGTGTAGGAAAGGCCCTGATATATTGTTATTATTAGAGACGAGGAGCAGTGAGCCACACTTTGAAAACTCCTGATCCAGAGTCTATTTGGTCGCATTTTTATGGATTCCTTGTCTGTGTTTTCACGACATCTCTGTGAGCGTGATGTGAAATCAGTGTGTTAGCAATCATCATTCAGTGGACTCCACAGTAATTGGCAGCAGTGTAAAGATTTACTCAATCACTTATGAATATAAATATATATAGATATATAATTGTTTTTCTAATCTGTATGCACAAATAAATAATCATGTGGTCTTTCAAAGTGATTTCAATTTACTCAAAAATTGCATGCACCGTCGCAGACTTGAATACAGAACTAAAACGCTGATAAAGGGTAAGTTACGGGTGTGAACATGATAATTGGAAATCTGGTGTGCACCAAGCACGTCAACTGAGATCTCTTGAGAAGATGGGTCTTAGTCCGCTTGCAAGTGAGCTCTGGTTTAACTAGAGCTGAAATGTGAACACGACAGTGTTATAAAGATGACAAAAAACTGCAGATATTACGAAGTTTGGAATGGGCACAATTGTTTTAAGTACGGGGGTGTGGCTTTAAAGGAGTTGATGCATGTTTTGGAGTAATATGAATATATGGGGAAAAAAATGTTAAATTAATTATGTTTTGTACAAAATTGGCAAAATTAAATCAAATTTACTCTTGTCTTTAAGATTGCCTTAATGATTAATTAAACGTTTACTTCATATGTCCTGACTGAGGATTAAACAAAGTCCTCTTTGACCAAATGCTGTCAAAGACTTAAGCCATAAGGCTACTGTACTGTAGCTCAAGAGTAAGTGAGATGTAGGCTCAACACAAATGATACCCCTACCCCATTGTCTTATCCCTTAACACTTGGTTTTGCGCATTCACATCAATCAAGTGGCGTCCAAATTCCTTGTCAGGCAGGGGGAAAGGCCAAGTGTTGGGACCGCACAGCCCTTGAAAAGAGGTGAGTTCGGATACCTCCCTAGGTATCGAGGGGAAGGAGAAATGTCCCACATTACACTGTGCTTGCTAGAAAATGATGGCAAAAAACAAACAAAGAGAAGGCTACATATGTAAGTAATAAGCTTAACTATTTATTTTCATAATAACAAATATTGGTTATTTCTAATTTGACATATTTTATTGCTCGGTGTAACGACTGAGTTCCAATATATTTGTTACGGCAGTTGCTCTTTCATCAACACACACTGCAGGACACGCCCATACACTATCTGCTTCTGTTGTCACGCGCCGGCACAGCTCTGTGCAATTGTAACTCAACACACCTGCTGCTGATGACACGACTCCCCATAAAAGCCAACATACCCAGAGAGCCAACGCTGGAACGTATTCTCTGCTTGCAGTAAACTTTCGTCCCTAGCTGCTCACCTTTGTGTGTTCGCTCCAAGTGACCTTCTGACCTTGTGCTCATTTTGTCCCTGTCGCTTCTCTTGTTTACCCAGAATTCCCTCCGTTGCTTTGGAAGTAAGCTGTGCGCCTCACTTCTCTGGATCCCTCTGGATTTTGACTGCCTCTCTCAATTCTCGACCCCCACTTTGGACTCGGACCTCTTGACGCCCCACTCAGCCCCACGGACCCCTGCCTGTACCACAGATTCTTCTACCTGCCTCGCCCTACTGGACCGGTTGCCTTCTCACTCAACACGCACTTACAACAACCACTGGTAAATATTCATTGTAACGCTTCACATAGTCCTGAAAACATACACAGTAGCATACACACTCCACCGCATCATCAAGTTCAAATAAAACTGTTGAGCTTTACTCCTGTTGCTGTGTCGTCTCCTTCCCCGTCGAACACAACAATATTTGGGTAAAAATAGCTGTTATTTTTATATTATTTGTTTTATCAAAGTAGTGTGCAGATGTTTCCTTTAGTGAAGAAGACATCATCAGGTTAACCCACAATAATGTGTATCATTGGCCATATTTTGACACATTCATGCGTTTAGAGAAAACAACGCCCAAAACCTTAGTTTTTAGTTGTTCACTCGGTAAACCAATATCCAAACCGTTCTCCACATTAGGGTGAGTTGAGTTCATGAAAAGTTTTCCTCTAAATAACCATTATCACCTGTTCCCAAACAGCACAGGTCATTGTATTTTTTGGTCAAGATCTAGAAAGCTGCTTTTTTGTCATTTACTGTAGGCAGAGAAAGTTAATATTATAGGGGTGGGCCAAAGAAAAGGCAAACTGAAATAAATAGAGGGAGTTGTAGGGTGTCCCCAGCAAAAGGACGGATAGTTAATAGTAATAGATGGTACTTTATTGAAATGGCTCTATTTGGGTCGATTTGTACACTCTCAGTTATATGAACATTGATATTATACATGTGATATGACAAAAAAAATTAAATTGGGGTATGTAGCCTAATGCATGTCAAACTGATGTTCCTTGAAATTAAAATGGGGGATGATAATCACTGCTCGAGTTGAAAGACCTGTAAATCTTCTATTATAGGGGTTCCTGTCGTATCTTTTCAAATGGGTTCTGTGGAGCTAGTTAGGGTTAAAGTACCAGTGGAGTGGAAAAACACGTTTTATTTATTTACAGACAAACACAGTTGTGTATTTCATTGTTTCTTTTAATATCAGAGTCCTTTCTTCTAGGTCATCCCTACAAGCGCACAGTTACATCATCATACAATATACAAAATTGTTACGGTCTCAAAAAGGAATCCAATTGCGGATTAGTAAAAAGTCTATTTAATAACAAAAAATAAATGGAGAAAATAATTTAAGAGTAACAAAAATTCAGCTCCAGGAAGACGGGGTCAAAAGTCTGTTCAGCATCTGAGGAAATACAAAAACAGGAATCAAAAAAGGTTCAGGACAAGGGTCAGAATAATAGCGTTCAGGTTAGCGTGTACCACAGGCAACGGACGAACTGGCACTGGCTGGGTGGAGATCCAGGGTTTAAGTCAGGTCGTTGATTAGGTGCAGGTGGGCTCGGATGGCTGGCAGCACACCTGCAACTGACGAGGGGAGCCAAGGGGAGCCACCCGGCGACCACCAGGCTTCTCAGGATTCCGACAATGGAAATCCCGGATCATCCCAGGGTCCAGGATGGCGGAACCCAGGATCGCTCCTCCTGGCCTTACCCTTCCCACTCCACCAGGTATTGCAAACCCCGACCACGTCTGCGCACATCGAGCAGTCGGCGAACAGTGTAGGCAGGCGCATCATCAATGAACCAGGGGGGCAAAGGGGGGTTGGCCGGAGGGCACAAAGGGCTGACGGTCATTGTTTTGAGCTGGGAAACATGAAAAACAGGATGTATCCTCATAGAAGAGGGCAGCTTTAGACGGACGGTTGTAGGGTTGACAATAACGTCGACAGGAAAATGACCAATAAAACGTGGAGACAGTTTACGAGCCTCAGTCTTTAGGGGGATGTTCCGGGATGATAACCAGACCAATTATCCTGGTTGATAGGCTGGAGCAGGAACTCTGCGACGATCGGCCACCATCTTGTTGCGTTCGGCCGTACGTAGGAGGGCAGCTCGTGTGTCCTTCCATATCTTCTTACATCGACGCAGATGATGTTGGACGGATGGCACAGCCAACTCCTGTTCCTGCTCCGGGAAAAGTGGTGGTTTGATAGCCAAGAGAAGCTTCAAAGGGGGTTAATCCAGTAGCAGAACTCAATTGTGAATTATGGGAATACTCTACCCAGGAAAGATGGGTGCTCCACTGGGTTGGGTTGTCTGCTGCCACGCATTTCAGTGCGGCTTCCAACTCCTGGTTTGTCCGCTCCGTGTGGCCATTAGTTTGGGGGTGAAAACCAGAAGAAAGACTGACTGTAGCTCCAATTGACTTACAGAACAGCCGCCATACTTGAGAGGTGAACTGAGGTCCACGGTCTGAGACAATGTCCATAGGCAGTCCATGTAAACGAAAGACATGATTTACAAGGAGATTTGCAGTTTCTAAAGCTGTCGGCAGTTTACGTAGAGCCACAAAATGAGTATTACTGTATTACCTTGGGAGAGGGGCAGTCCTGTGACAAAGTACATAGAAATATGAGACCATGGTCGAGAAGGTACGGGGAGCGGCTGGAGAAGTCCAGAGGGTGGACGGTGTGAAGACTTGTTTTGGGCGCGGACGGAGCAGGTAAGGACATACTTCCGTGTGTCAGCATCCATTGAAGGCCACCAAAATCTACTTTTGAGCAGGTTGAGTGGGCGTGTGACTCCAGGGTGGCAGGAAAATCGAGCAGTGTGGATCCATTGCAACACTTGAGAATGGACAGAGTTAGGCACATAGAGGCGGTTATTGGCTTCATTACCTGGATCAGGATCTGTGCGTTGAGCCTCCTTCACCTTTCCTTCGATTTCCCAAGTAACGGCTGCCACAATGCGAGTGGAAGGGAGAATGGTCACTGGGCCAGAGGGGGTGTCAGAACAGGTGAATTGGCGAGAGAGGGCATAGGGAAACTTGACCAAAACTAAGGGTAGCCGAAAGTAACAACCTGGGACTAGATAGTATGTCAGGACGACTCACCATTACTCCCAGGACTATTGGTGAGTCCGGTCTTTTGGCCTAACTGGACAAGAAGAAATTAGATGACCCGATTTCCTGCAATATAGGCACTGACCTAGCCTCATGCGTTGCTGCCGTTCCTCAAGGGTCAGGTGTGCTCTGCCCAACTGCATGGGTTCTTCAGTATCCGCAGGAGGGGCAGGACGGGGAATTTCTGCGGTATCAATTGCTGGCCTGTGAATAGTCTGAGGGATTTTAGGTCGACCAAGATTTTCCCGGCGGCGCTCACGTAAACGGTTGTCTATACGAATAACCAATGAAATGAGAAAAGTGAAATTTGTTTCTTCTTCTCTGCAAGCCAACTCATCCTTTATCTGTTCGTTAAGACCCTTACAAAAAATTTCCTGCTGCCAAGGTTTGAAATTCTACAGAGTAATCTGCAGCACTACGACATACCTGTTGTAGAGTTAGGAGATGTTTAGCCGCACATATATATAGCTGCAAATATATATCTGCTGCACATATATATATATATATATAAATATAGATATAGATATATATATATATATATATATATATATATATATATATATATATACATGTGCAGCTAAGCGTCTCCTAACTCTACAACAGAGTTGTAGAGTTATATATATATATATATATATATATATATATATATATATATGCAGCTAAGCATGTCCTAACTTTACAACAAGTATCATACATATGATTTATGACAACAAAAGACATCCAAAGTTTGCGGATAAATAGATAGGATCAAAATAGTATTAATGTCGCGGAGATTGCCGAGCCATTTTGAGAGATAATGAGGAAGCCAGTCATGTGATCGCGTGGTGTCGCGCTAGGAAAAACCGAGCCCTTCCCCATCAACAAAAATGCTAATTAAGCAGACTATGTGAGAGCCAACAATGATTACATTTGGAAAAATTATGATACAGGGCCATATATTTTTAAGCCCGAATTCAAAGAGGATGAGCAATAAGTTTTAGAAGCTGAGTGATGGGTGCCGTTTTCTTTGTGACACTAGAGCATTGCTCAGGGCTAAACATACAAACTAACAATTAAAAAACAGAATAAAACAAACACTCTGTAATATTTCCACCCTCGCTGTGATGCCAACCGACAGGACGCTCACATACAAACCCCGTTTCCATATGAGTTGGGAAATTGTGTTAGATGTAAATATAAACGGAATACAATGATTCTCAAATCCTTTCCAACCCATATTCAATTTAATGCACTACAAAGACAAGATATTTAATGTTCAAACTTATAAACTTTTTTTTTGCAAATAATAATTAAGTTACAATTTCATGGCTGCAACATGTGCCAAAGTAGTTGGGAAAGGGCATGTTCACCACTGTGTTACATCACCTTTTCTTTTAACAACACTCAATAAACATTTGGGAACTGAGGAAACTAATTGTTGAAGCTTTGAAAGTGGAATTCTTTCCTATTCTTGTTTTTATGTTGTTCAAACGTCCGGAGTCTCCGCTGTCGTATTTTACGCTTCATAATGCGCCACACATTTTCGATGGGAGACAGGTCTGGACTGCAGTCGGGCCATGAAAGTACCCGCACTCTTTTTTTATAAAGCCACGCTGTTGTAACACATGCTGAATGTGGCTTGGCATTGTCTTGCTGAAATAAGCAGGGGCGTCCATCAATCAATCAATCAATGTTTACTAATATAGCCCTAAATCACTAGTGTCTCAAAGGGCTGCACAAACCACTACGACATCCTCGGTAGGCCCACATAAGGGCAAGGAAAACTCACACCCAGTGGGACATCGGTGACAATAATGACCCAGTGGGACGTCGGTGACAATGATGACTATGAGAACCTTGGAGAGGAGGAAAGCAATGGATGTCGAGCGGGTCTAACATGATACTGTGAAAGTTCAATCCATAATGGATCCAACACAGTCGCGAGAGTCCAGTCCAAAGCGGATCCAACACAGCAGCGAGAGTCCCGTTCACAGCGGAGCCAGCAGGAAACCATCCCAAGCGGAGGCGGATCAGCAGCGCAGAGATGTCCCCAGCCGATACACAGGCGAGCAGTACATGGCCACCGGATCGGACCGGACTCCCTCCACAAAGGAGAGTGGGACATAGAAGAAAAAGAAAAGAAACGGCAGATCAACTGGTCTAAAAAGGGAGTCTATTTAAAGGCTAGAGTATACAAATGAGTTTTAAGGTGAGACTTAAATGCTTCTACTGAGGTGGCATCTCGAACTGTTACCGGGAGGGCATTCCAGAGTACTGGAGCCCGAAATGAAAAAGCTCTACAGCCCGCAGACTTTTTTTGGGCTTTGGGAATCACTAATAAGCCGGAGTCCTTTGAACGCAGATTTCTTGCCGGGACATATGGTACAATACAATCGGCAAGATAGGATGGAGCTAGACCATGTAGTATTTTATACGTAAGTAGTAAAACCTTAAAGTCACATGTTAAGTGCACAGGAAGCCAGTGCAGGTGAGCCAGTACAGGCGTAATGTGATCAAACTTTCTTGTTCTTGTCAAAAGTCTAGCAGCCGCATTTTGTACCAACTGTAATCTTTTAATGCTAGACATGGGGAGACCCGAAAATAATACGTTACAGTAATCAAGACGAGACGTAACAAACGCATGGATAATGATCTCAGCGTCTTTAGTGGACAGAATGGAGCGAATTTTTGCGATATTGCGGAGATGAAAGAAGGCCGTTTTAGTAACGCTTTTAATGTGTGCCTCAAAGGAGAGGGTTGGGTCGAAGATAATACCCAGATTCTTTACCGTGTCGCCTTGTTTAATTGTTTGGTTGTCAAATGTTAGAGTTGTATTATTAAATAGAGTTTGGTGTCTAGCAGGACCGATAATCAGCATTTCCGTTTTTTTGGCGTTGAGTTGCAAAAAGTTAGAAAAGATGAAAAAGATGGCGCTTAGATGGCAGCATATGTTGTTCCAAAACCTAAATGTACCTTTTAGCATTAATGGTGCCTTCACAGATGTGTAAGTTACCCATACCTTAGGCACTAATTCACCCCCATATCATCACGGATGCTGGCTTTTGAACTTTGAGTCGATAACATTTTGGATGGTTCGCTTACCCTTTGGTCCGGATGACACAATGTCGAATATTTCCAAAAACAATTTGAAATGTGGACTCGTCAGACCACAGAACACTTTTCCACTTTGCATCAGTCCATCTTAGATGATCTCGGGCCCAGAGAAGACGGCAGCGTTTCTGGATGTTGTTGATAAATGGCTTTCGCTTTGCATAGTAGAGCTTTAACTTGCACTTACAGATGTAGCAAACAACTCTATTTAGTGACGGTGGTTTTCTGAAGTGTTCCTGAGCCCATGTGGTGATATCCTTTGGAGATTGATGTCGGTTTTTGATACAGATCGAAGGTCACGGTCATTCAATGTTGGTTTCCGGCCATGCCGCTTATGTGGAGTGATTTCTCCAGATTCTCTGAACCTTTTGATGATATTATGGAACGTCGATGTTGAAATCCCTAAATACGGTGTTCTTAAACTGTTTGCCTATTTGCTCACGCAGTTGTGGACAATGGGGTGTACCTCACCCTATCCTTTCTTGTGAAAATCTGAGCATTTTTTGGTAAGCTGTTTTTATACCCAATCATGGCACCCACCTGTTCTCAATTAGCCTGCACACCTGTGGGATGTTCCAAATAAGTGTTTGATGAGCATTCCTCAACTTTATCAGTATTTGTTGTCACCTTTCCCAAGTTCTTTGTCTCGTGTTGCTGGCATCAAATTCTAAAGTTGATGATTATTTGCAAAAAAAAAAAAGGTTTAGCAGTTTGAATATCAAATATGTTGTCTTTGAAGCATATTCAACTGAATATGGGTTGAAAAGGATTTGCAAATCATTGTATTCCGTTTATATTTACATCTAACACAATTTCCCAACTCAAACGGAAACGGGGTTTTTAATTCTGTTTAGATGAAGGTTCAATCGCAGTCTTCACGAAGGGTTTAAAAGAAAGTTCTTGCAAGTAGCATTTTTTTGGGGTCTATTTGGCCATCTCTGGGACGTGAAAGTCGACCAGCCTGTCAGTCCCCTACCAGGTGAGAGATGCATGAATTATAATCTAGAATTTTACTTTTAGCAAGTTTGATACAAAGCAAAAGCAGCCGTCGCTTCATTTTGTCAACAATAGCAGCATAAGCTAGCATTAGCTCACTGCTATCAATGCGCTGCTAAAACATTGTATTGTTGGCGGTTTCTGGATGTTTTCCAAAGAGTATAATGAGGGCAAAAGAGGACCATCCATATGTAGACTCAATTGCTAGGTATTGATTTATGATGTTGTCTTACATAAGGATTGTGAATGCTAAACAGCATGTCTCTTTCCAATTGTTTGCGTATTTTCAGTATGACTGATCTGATAACATGGTAAGAGTGCAGAAGCGTTAGTACTGTGGTGTCAATCTCTGAAAATAGCCAAAAGGATTCAGAGCGTAATATTCAAAATGGCTGACTGAATTTGTGGCATTTTGTGATGTTTAAACTGTGTTTTCACATACTTTGTGGATTGTAGCTACAAATGGATATGGTTTAATGAAAATATTGAAAGACAAGCAGAGGGGTTATTGCGTCTGCCTCACAATACGAAGGTCCTGCAGTCCTGGGTTCAAATCCAGGCTCGGGATCTTTCTGTGTGGAGTTTGCATGTTCTCCCCGTGAATGCGTGGGTTCCCTCCGGGTACTCCGGCTTCCTCCCACTTCCAAAGACATGCACCTGGGGATAGGTTGATTGGCAACACTAAATTGACCCTAGTGTTTGAATGTGAGTGTGAATGTTGTCTGTCTATCTGTGTTGGCCCTGCGATGAGGTGGCGACTTGTCCAGGGTGTACCCCGCCTTCCGCCCGATTGTAGCTGAGATAGGCGCCAGCACCCCCCGCGACCCCAAAAGGGAATAAGCGGTAGAAAATGGATGGATGGAAATAAGCATGTAAAGCCAATTTGTTTTTCCACTTTGTGTTGATGTATTGTTGCCCATCGCTGCTCTGATATATGATGAGACTAAATCAATTGGGGTATGTGAAGTTTGTGACCAGTGAAAAATCCATAAATTAGCTGCAGCGTTTTATAAAGACTTGGTTTAAACCATGATGGAAAAGTTGCTGCTTATAGACCGAAATTACGGTATATGCATTGAGCTGTTTGAAAATAACATTCTTAGGTGACACACATTGTTATAGCTAATATACCTTGTTATTGATCAATTCTCTTCATTTTCAAAACATGTCGAGGGCCAATTAAAATAAAAAAACTACCCATCGGCCGAGTATGGTTCCCAGGCAGCATTTTGGTCACCAATGATATAATGGGATTTTGGGACAGCGAGCGACACAGAATAATCTGACTGGCTTTGAATGTTTGATTCTCAATAAATGAGGCCCAATACTAAGCATCAAGCAGTCTGTGATCCACCCAGCAATGTCTCTTCTCACCACTTGATGGCACTAGCTTTTACATAAACTTCCAAAACTTATTTTTCCAATCAAAACCTCAGCTCATAAAATGTGAAAGGTTTGAAAAGAGAGGTAGAATACATTTTCAATGAACTCCAGGGGCTCGGTCATAAACTGATCATGCTGCACTGTGAATTGATTAACGTGGACCCCGACTTAAACAAGTTGAAAAACGTATTCAGATTGTACCATTTAGTGGTCAATTGTACAGAATATGTACTGTACTGTGCAATCTACTAATAAAAGTTTCAATCGATCAATCACCTGATCTAACCACAAACACTTATTGAGCTTGAGCAACCTGTGCTACAACAGCAAATGTATTTAAAGTTAAACTTAAAGTACCAATTATTGTCACACACACATTAGGTGTGGTAAAATTAACCTCTGCATTCGACCCATCCCCTTGTTCACCCCCAGGGAGGTGAGGGGAGCAGTGAGCGGCAGCGGTGGCTGCACCCGAGAATCATTTTAGTGATTTAATCCCCAAGAATCATTTTAGTGATTTAATCCCCAATTTCAACCAGTGATGCTGACCCATTACAGGGAGGTAATGGGTCCCATTTTTATAGTCTTTGGTATGACCTACCGCCACTCTGACCACAAGGCTGTTGAGCAGGTTGATTTATTATTATTTATTTATGTGAAAGGTGACCACTAGCCTGATTACCTAATTGTGGATGCAAGATGAACTACCACTTGTATCACAATATAACCGGAGGTGGGTAGTAACGCACTACATTTAGTCCGTTACATATACTTGAGTAACTTTTGGGATAAATTGTACGTCTAAGAGTAGTTTTAATGCAACATACTTTTACTTTTACTTGAGTATTTTTATAGAGAAGAAACGCTACTTTTACTCCATTTATCTACATTCAGCTCGCTACTCGCTACTGATTTTTATCGATCTGTTATTACATGTGTGGGCTTCACGGTGGCAGAGGGGTTAGTGCGTCTGCCTCACAATACGAAGGTCCTGCAGTCCTGGGTTCAAATCCAGGCTCGGGATCTTTCTGTGTGGAGTTTGCATGTTCTCCCCGTGAATGCGTGGGTTCCCTCCGGGTACTCCGGCTTCCTTCCACTTCCAAAAACATGCACCTGGGGATAGGTTGATTGGCAACACTAAATTGGCCCTAGTGTGTGAATGTGAGCGTGAATGTTGTCTGTCTATCTGTGTTGGCCCTGCGATGAGGTGGCGACTTGTCCAGGGTGTACCCCGCCTTCTGCCCGATTGTAGCTGAGATAGGCGCCAGCGCCCCCCGCGACCCCAAAAGGGAATAAGCGGTAGAAAATGGATGGATGTTATTACATGTTTTTTTTGTTTTGGTTTGTCAGACCTTCAAAGTAGGATCTATCGCATGCCTGCGTTTCACCAATCAAATGCAGTCACTGGTGACGTTTGACTCCGTTTCACCAATCAAACAGAGCCAGGTGGTCACATGATTAACTGCCCAAAAAGTTTCAACAACAATGGCAGACACAACACGAACGCAAACACCCCTGTCCTCACATAAAATCGATGTTCACGCTTTAGACAACCAAAAAACAGTTATGTAAGGCGTTGACATATGTGTCTCCCCAAACAAGTGGACACTTCAGCTTACATGGAGTCAACGTCAAATTTAAGGATACACATCGCGGTAAGTAACGTTAGTAGATATTTTGGCAGTCACAACGGGCTAATGTTAGCTTCCCTGCTATGAATCACTGTCAAATGTACGTAGTTTGGGTATAATTTATTAACGTACTGCAGCCTCATAGACAGACAGAGACACACACACTCACGCATGCAAACAAACACCAATCAGAAGTGCACTTGTGTTCCCAGGTGCAGCCCACACCTATCAGAGTTTATGATTTGCGTAAAGGCTAACTTTTTATTTTCTTTGTAAATCTCTGCCTTCTGATTCTATGGTGCTGTTACGTTATTGTGGTTCAATTTGCCTTAATTGTTTTAATTTTAATGTATTATTACTTAATATATTTTAATACAATATTATATTATTAATACAATTTTTTAAATAATATATTTTTCCCCTCTGGGATTATTAAAGTATTTCTGATTTCTGATTCTGAAATTTTATTGTTTTAGTTGCTTAAGCGATATTCCTGGCTCTGAATTTTTTCATTGCTACTCCAATGTTTATGTGCATTATTTGTTGCCGTCATCATTAAACGAACAGGTTACTCATCAGTTACTCAGTACTTGAGTCGTTTTTTCACAACATACTTTTTACTTTTACTCAAGTAAATATTTGGGTGACTACTCCTTACTTTTACTTGAGTAATAATAAATATCTAGGCCCTGCGATGGCGACTTGTCCAGGGTGTAGTGAAGTGAATTATATTTATATAGCGCTTTTCTCAAGTGACTCAAAGCGCTTTACATAGTGACACCCAATATCTAAGTTACATTTAAACCAGTGTGGGTGGCACTGGGAGCAGGTGGGTAAAGTGTCTTGCCCAAGGACACAACAGCAGTAACTAGGATGGCATAAGCAGGAATCGAACCTGCAACCCTCAAGTTGCTGGCACGGCCACTCTACCAACCGAGCTATGCCGACTTCCGCCCGATTGTAGCTGAGATAAGCGCCAGCGCCCCCCGCAACCCCAAAAAGGGAATAAGCGGTAGAAATGGATGGATGGAGTAAATCTCTAAAGTAAGAGTACTCTTTCTTGATTACAATTTCTGGCTACTCTACCCACCTCTGAATAAAACCATAAGAAAGAAACCCACACATAATCATAAGACACACAGTCACAAGACAAATATTAATACTGATTGCATAAGCCCAAAATTATTTTCCTTTCACTTGTGGATGGTTTCGTTCTGACTGGTATTACAGTAATTTCGTTGTGAGAAGTGGCGCGGTAGTTTTGTTTTGATTTAACTGGAGGTGGAACAGATCATCACCAGTTTTCCAGACAAATGAAATCTGTGTCCTAGGCCCGCCTCCTCCGGGTTCCTATTGGACGGGAGAGTGTGGCCCTGACGTCACTTGGACAACAACTACACGTGTTTGCAAAAACCAAAGGAGCGCTGGTTAAAAAAAAAACAAATCCTGGAGCATTTAAAGGCGCTTCGAGTGCATCCTCCCTGCAGCAATATGCAGCTATAAGGAGAAGCGATCACTTCTAGGGGAATTTTTGCCTGGGAAGAAAAACAACTTTTAGTTGTGAGAAGCAGCTACTACCAGCAATGAAACCACAGGAGATATTGGAAGGGAAAAGTAGTCAGTGGATATTTGGTTACGGCTCCTTAGTGTGGAAACCTGATTTTGTCTACCAGAGGAGACAAATAGGCTACGTTGAAGGCTACAAACGACGATTTTGGCACGGAGATGACTTTTATCGAGGAGACAAGAAGAATGTAAGAAGCACTTTTCATATACTGTAAGTACTGAGTTAACATGGTGTCCTAATTCTCCACAGCCAGGAAGGGTGGTGACGCTGATAGAGGACCAGGAGGTAAGTCATCATACAGATATGAGATATGTAGCCAGAACTGTACACTGCTTTATAAATAGCATGCCATGTTCTTACTTTACTGAGACATCATCGCCATCACCCTGCTGTTTACAACCAATAAGTGGCAACGTGAAGGAAACGTACATTTGATCCAAAACATTTGACTAATAAAGTGGAGCAGTGTTTTTTCAAAGTGTGGTGCAAAATGGTCAAATATAGACAAAAACCTGTATACAGTTATTAGTAAAAGTAACAGTGTAGCATAGTTATTTGTATAACTTTAAAAAAAATAATGCAACTTTAGAAAAAACGTATTGAGTGGAAAAAAGGCGGTGCACACAGGATAAGTCCCATTTTCAAACAATCACTCAAACGTTGTTTGTGAAGGACTTTTTGTTCATATAAAATGCAGCACAAATTCATTTGAAACATTTAAAAACCTGTGCCCTCATTACATTACCCCAGGTTGAAACAGTCAGCCCCCACTTATCCCTATTTTCCCTCTACCACGCACATGCACACAACCAAAACATGTGGCTGACAACATATGGACTGTTTTCATAATATGGACAATATTTTTTTCTGAATTTCGTATCACATTTTAAATATTTGGGTCAAAAGCAGACCTGTTGTTTTTGGTTGTGTGGAAAGTAGTTTGTTTCTTTTTAAAGGCCTACTGAAATTAGATTTTCTTATTTAAACGGGGATAGCAGGTCCATTCTATGTGTCATACTTGATCATTTCGCGATATTGCCATTTTTTTGCTGAAAGGATTTAGTAGAGAACATCCACGACAAAGTTCGCAACTTTCGGTGCTAAGAGAAATGCCCTGCCTCTACTGGAAGTCGCAGATGATGACGCCACATGTTTGATGGCTCCTCACATATTCACATTGTTTTTAATGAGAGCCTCCAACAAAAAGTGCTATTCGGACCGAGAAAACGACAATTTTCCCACTAATTTGAGCGAGGATGAAACATTTGTGTTTGAGAATATTGATAGTGACGGACTAGAAAAAAAAAAAAAAAGTTAAAAAAAAAAACACGGTTGCATTGGGACGGATTCCAATGTTTTTAGACACATTTAATAGGTTAATTCTGGGAAATCCCTTATCTTTCTATTGTGTTGCTAGTGAGTTTAATATTACCTGATAGTCGGAAGGGTGTCTCCACGGTTGTCTTGACGCGCAGTGTCTCAGGGGAGTCGACGGCAGCTATGGACGGCACAAGCTCAGCTTTTCTCCGGTAAGAACTGACTTTTTAACCACACATTTCTCACCGAAACCTGCTGGTTGACATGTGGTCGGGATCCATGTTCTCTTGACCGTGCTGTGATCCATAGGAAAGTTTCACCTCCAGGAATTTTAAACAAGGAATCACCGTGTGTTTGTGTGGCTAAAGGCTAAAGCTTCCCAACTCCATCTTTCTACTGTGACTTCTCCAATATTAATTGAACAAATTGCAAAAGATTCAGCAACACAGATGTCCAAAAAACTGTATAATTATGCCATTAAATCAGACGACATTTATCCGTATGTGTGTGCATGCAGCGCTCATACTTGCTAAAAACCCGTGACGTCTTGCGTACACGTCATCATTACACGACGGTTCGAAGACGAAACTCCCGGAAAATTTAAAATTGTAATTTAGTAAACTAAAAAGGCCGTATTGGCATGTGTTGCAATGTTAATATTTTATCATTGATATATAAACTATCAGACTGCGTGGTGGGTAGTAGTGGGTTTCAGTAGGCCTTTAAATAACAGTCTTTCACTTGACAGTGTTGGACAAAAACTGTGCCATGATACAAAACAAGATGGCAAAATAGATTGTGGGTCGGCTATATGCAACAAGTTACATGAGAGAAACAAAAGTTTTGTATATTGTATATGGCCACAACTTTATATGCAGGTACAGTGTGTGATGTATCATAATGTATAATGATCAAAATATGAACACAACACTTTTGTTTCTGCTCCCATTTTTCATAAGTTGAACCCACAAAGATATACAACTTGTACTTTATACACAAATACCTATCCCACAGGTGTGCCTTAGGCTGCCCACAATAAAAGGCCATTCTGAAATGTGTATTTTTAATTTGTATTTATTTATCCGGGTAGAGGGTCTAGACGGTCATTGAAATCCACCTGCTGGATGTGGAGATCCTGGGCTGGTGTGATTACATGTGGTCTGCAATTTTGAGGCCGGTTGGATGTACAGCCAAATTCTCTGAAAAACCTTTGGAGACGGCTTATAGTAGAGAAATGAACATTCAATTCAAGGACAACTGCTCTGGTAGACATTCCTGCAGTCAGCATGCCAACTGCACGCTCCCTCAAAAGTTGTGACATCTGCGGCATTTTGCTATGTAATAAAACTGCACATTTCAGAGTGGCCTTTTATTGTGGGCAGCTTAAAACACACCTGTGCAATAATTATGCTGTTTAATCAGCATCTTAATATGCCACACCTGTGAGGTGGGATAGATTATCTTGGCAAAGAAGAGATGCTCACTAACACAGATATTGACAGATTTGTGAACAATATTTGAGAGGAATAGGTCTTCTGTTTATATAACAAAAGTTTTAGATGTCTGAGTTCAACTCATGAAAAATGGGAGCAAAAACAAAAGTGTTGTGTTTATATTTTTGTTCAGTGTAATTGTATGCATGTTCGAAATAAACTAAAACCGAAACCAAACATTTAATGGGATCCAACACAAGCGCTTAACTCCCCGAAAAAGTGCCTTTGTTTTAAAATGTTCATTTAAAAACATGTTTATTTTTATAGTTGTCACACTGATAGAACTTTGTTTAATATGATATTTTGTGGCAAAATACGCTCATTCAGAGGTTCTCAAATTTTTTTACCAAGTACCACCTCAAAAAACACTTGGCTCTCCAAGTACCACCATAATGACTAACATTAAAACACAGTGATGTAGTAGGCCTAAGTATTCATTAAAAACAAGGCAGAGGTTTCATTTAGCAAGTATATTTAATAGTTTTGACCATTGCAACATTACGACAACATCATTAACAATGATACTCCATAAACAGTACATATTTACAGACTTCTTAGGCTAAATGGAGCCTGCATAACACTTGTGGTACATGTACCACAGTTTGAGAATCACTGCGCAGAACCAATGGAAGCGTTGGTCAATTCATTGGAAACTACAACAACAATACAGGATAATAAACATATTTTTCAATTGTGTCTATGGAAATTGTTTAAAAAAGTAGTGTTTTTCATACAGATTTACGTGCAGTGATTTCTTCAGATTCTCTGAACCTTTTGATGGTTCCATGGACCATCCATCCATCCATCCATTTTCTACCGCTTATTCCCTTTTGGGGTCGCGGGGGGCGCTGGCGCCTATCTCAGCTACAATCGGGCGGAAGGCGGGGTACACCCTGGACAAGTCGCCAGCTCATCGCAGGGCCAACACAGATAGACAGACAACATTCACACTCACATTCACACACTAGGGCCAATTTAGTGTAGCCAATCAACCTATCCCCAGGTGCATGTCTTTGGAAGTGGAAGGAAGCCGGAGTACCCGGAGGGAACCCACGCATTCACGGGGAGAACATGCAAACTCCACACAGGAAGATCCCGAGCCTGGATTTGAACCCAGGACTGCAGGAACTTCGTATTGTGAGGCAGACGCACTAACCCCTCTGCCACCGTGAAGCCTCCATGGACCATATATGGTGAAATTCCTAAATTCCTTGCAATAGCCCGTTGAGAATTTTTCTTTTTAAACTGTTTGACAATTTGCTCACGCATTTGTTCACAAAGTGGTGACCGTTTCCCAATCCTTGTTTGTGAATGACTGAGCATTTCATGGAAGCTGCCTTCATACCCAATCATGGCACCCACCGGTTCCCAATTAGCCTGCACACCTGTGGGATGTTCCAAATATGAGTTTGATGATAATTCCTCATCTTTATCAGTATTAATTGCCACCTTTCCATACTTCTTTGTCACGTGCTGCTGGCATCAAATTCTAAAGTTAATGATTATTTGCAAAAAAAAAAAGTGTCCACAGTTTGAACATCAAATAGCATATTCAACTGAATATGGGTTGAAAATGATTTGCAAATCATTGTATTCCGTTAATATATTTACATCTAACACAATTTCCCAACTCATATGGAAACAGGGTTTGTAGAATCGCACTTTAAATTTTATCTCAACATAAGCATTGTTATATTTTCAAAATATAAATTTTAATGTAGGATTCTGGCAACATATTCCAAGAATTTTGAAACAAAACATTTCCTTCGACTATTAATTGATTAATGAGCAAACACTGTATTACACAAGGGTCTAGCTATAGTGTAAAAAAAAAAAAAAGTTTTTGATGACAAATAAAATAGGTTAAACAGTGCATACATCCTCAAATGATTATTATTCAGAACCAGCTGGTGCGCTGCCATAAAGCCCCCACCACAATCCGGACATTATCGTCGCTTTATTTGTTTTTAATATCGTTGCTGGACTCTTACACAATGTGTGCCACTGATATTTTTAGTTAATGATTTTCTGTCCCCTGCAGGCTTGCACGTGGGGAGTTGCCTACGAAGTGACAGATGCTGAGATAAATGAGGCCTTTCAGTACCTCAACGTGAGAGAAGTGGTGCTCGGAGGTTACATAACAAAAACAGTGGAGTTCATCCCGCAGGAGAAGGGTAAGGACTCTCACCCTGCCATTGTTTACATCGCCACCGCAAACAGCCCCACATACCTGGGCCCGGCTTCGCACCAGGAGATCGCCGACAAAATTGTGGCCTGCAGGGGCAAGACAGGCCACAACATGGAGTATCTGTTTCGACTGGCTGACTTCATGAGGCTATCCTGCCCAGAGGTGGAGGACGAGCATCTCTTCTCCATCGAGGCCGCCGTTCTGAACGTTTACCACAACTGTGCAGTACAAAACTCCCTCCTTTCGAAGACTGTCTAAAATATATTAAGCACCTTACAACACTTTACTGTCACTCGACAGTAATGTGAGACATGTAGCAGATTGTTGCCTGAATTATGACCATTTCGTTGGGACATTAGATTATTGTTTTTAATGTTGTCTTACATATTTTTTTATCATGCATACAAAAGCATGTGATGAACTTTTTAAAAAAGTAAATAAATGGAAGAATTGTAATGTAATAAAATTGCCTTGAAGTTCAGTGACTCCTGCATGGACTTTCCTAGGTTCTTGTTGACCTCACGTTCATTGCTCACACATCACGTGGCTCAGGAATGTACAGCTGTAACATTCTAGGAAATGCTGACTACTGTACAAGCAACGACAACGTGAAGGGAGCCTCTGTGCATGTCATCGTGAACCTCCTATATACCATACATTATACCTTAGTGGTAGGATTCAAAATAATGGGCAAGTTGCAAGAAAAATAATGCAGTTCACTTTTGGAGGCAGTGTGAAGTATTGGCACGTTTATACAAAGCAGATTATAACTCAGTCTTTCCCATATGTCAGCGGCCTGCCATGAACGCATTTGTACTGCCATGAAAAGAGTGGGCGCTATGTGTTCGCCCTCAATCATACACACTTTATAACCTTGTCTGCCAGAGAATAAGAATACAAAGCACTCAGGAGCATTAGTGTTGCCAACAGAACTTAGCGCTATACTATATACTCTATACCAGGGATCCCCAAATTATGGTCAGTGTCTACCAGAAGCAACCATGTAGGACCGCCGGACGTCCCAAATTAAAGCACAAAATACAGTATGTTATTTCATTATTATTCTCATTTTTTTATCTGTCCCGTCCAGCCGCTCTGAAAAATCGATATAGATGTACAGATTTACTTGTTGGACAATTATATTATTTGTATGTGACTTTATTTTATTTGACTTTATTATTTTTTTTAAAGAAAAAGAAGTACACAGAGTGCATGGGGGCATAAGACAAATAAATATTAATAACAACGATAATAGTATTGACAAAAACTATCACAGCACTTAACTTTTTCCACAGCCTTATTCCAAAATGTAATGAATTAATTTCTAACAGGGAACACGCATTGACAGCTACCTTCTGAGAAGCAGGTCGAGTCAGTCGACTGGAGTTCAGCAGCAGGACAAAACCCACAATTTGCAGGACATCAACGCCCCTGTCCCTGAGGAGGAAGAACCAGTTATGGGAGAACAACCTGAACCCAACCCATTACGACCTGCAACGGTAAAGAAGATCCAGGGGCTAAGGCCATTAGTCAAGTGGCCAAAATCCTGCGACAGGACACTGTGGAAGGAGGTCAACACTGATCTCTGCAACATCAAATAAGGGATCAGAGGCACCACCATGAAGAAGTTGGAGAGAATGGGGGATCTCATCTATGCCTATGGAGTGGAACGTTTTGGAGTGGTCGAAGGAAAATGATCTGCTCCATCTATCCCCACTAAGTCCAGAAGACAGACAGAAATAGACCGCCTAGTCAAGGAGAGGAAGCAGCTGAAGAAGCAATGGAGGAAGGCCACAGAGGACGAGAAGGAGGGCATAAACTTGCTGCAGGAAGAGATCTAGAGTAGGCAAACGTAGGGAAATGCAGAAGGAAGGAGCAAACAAGAACACGCTTCTTTCTACAAAGACCCCTTCAAATTTGTGAATGCAGCTGAGATAGGCTTCAGCACCCCCCGCAATCCCAAAAGGGACAAGCGGTAGAAAATGGATGGATGGATGGATTTCACCTGTTCCCCAATGTCTTCCTTCTGTCCTGTGCCAGAGAGTTTTGTATCTTCTTGTGCGCACCTCCAGCGTTCCTTTCCCACAGTCTTGTCCACAGCCATAGCCACGTTTTTATGTACCTTTTGTATCCACGGGAGATTCTTGGTTTGTAGCTTTTGTCAGGTAAGATTAGCTTCCTAGCATTGCCTCCGTTGGATTGCCTTTTGTTGTACTTAGTTTTTGTTAGCAATTTGTATCCCTCTTTAGCCGGGGAGTTTTGAGTTATTGATAATTTTGTAAGTTTAGTGGTCAGGTTACATCTGTTTTAATAGCCTGTTTTGTTTTTCCTGTTGTGGGCCCCTTCCCATAATAAAGAACTGCTTCTGAAATCCTGCACCTGTGTTCGGAGTCCATTTCTGGTCATGACAATAAGATGCTGGAAATTGATTTGAACATAACTTGTACCGGTAAAGACAAATAGGCCCCATTGCAACCACAATTTTTAGAGAGGAACCTCACTTTTTTTTTAAATTTTGCTGATAAATCACAATTTTTACAGAGCCAAATGCATTTTAACTCGTAAATAAATGTAAATAAAAGTCAGCTTACAATAGAGGCAATGGGAGCAATAAGGTTATTGCATCTTTTCCGGCCATGAAACCCAATAAATAACATCAAAAAAGTGCCAACAATACCCCATTCATCTACTTTGTGACTTAAATATTAACCAAATTTTATTGATGTTAGTATAATAGGCGCTAACATTAAGGACCTACATTCAGCAGCGCATTGATCAGAGAGAGACCACTTCCCTTTTGCTGCTGTATTGATGTGAGCTGGTGAGCTGCTTTCTCGCCTCGGAACCCATGAAAGTTAATTCTAAATGATAAATCATGCCACACACCTAGATGGTAAAATAATGTGGCAATGAATTGAGAAGATGGTACACATTTACAGCCAACTTTGACCCGTAAATGGCAAGAAAAAACAAAAACGAAAAGACGCTTGGTTTCACCCCTCTTTTTCTTTGCAAGGATCACGAGTCATTCTTCATCCCAACGGAAAAATATCAACATACTAACAGTTGGCATCCTGGTGACAGCAGACATTGTACAGTAAGTGAGATTTAATTATGTATGTTGTTCATGAAGTCTGCAGTGAATTATAATCAGTGATGTTGTTGACAGAAAAACCTAACAATGTGATCATCTTTTAAATTAATGCTCTGCCGTATACTTACAATGAGCAAAATATATAAATCTTAAATATTATGAATATGACTGTTATTACATTACATTTATACTTACAGCATGTCTATAAACATTTGATGTAAGTGTTTAGATGTTTTTATAAGTGCTTTATAGGCAGACCCTCATAGGTTCCATTGTGAGCGGACTTCTGCTCGCATTTAACAACTAGTTAGAATGCATTAACAACAAAAAAAGAAAAACATGGGTTCTTGTTCTACATAAGTATTGTGAATGATATTCCAAAAAAGTGCAGTTACCCTTTAATTGCATACTCATCACAAAGTCTAATTAAGCTTTTTCTAATTTCAAGGTTTGGCATCAGAGGAAAATAGTGTGTGTGTGTGTGTCTGTGCGCGCGCATGTGAGTGTGCATGTGTGTGTGTGTGCGCGCGCGCATGCGTGTGTGTGTGTGTGTGTGTATGTGTGTGTTTGTGCGTGCGTGTGCGCGCGCATGCGTGTGTGTGTGTGTGCCACAAGAGTATCAGTGCAGTAGGTAAGTGAACACTGCAAAAATGTAACAGCATCAACATATTGTAACGGGTTGAGTTAAGGGGAGATGTTAATGTTAATGTGTCAACTTTCACGTACTTAGTTTCATGTACTGTTCTGTGACACTGAAGTTTACAGAGTGCCAGTGAAGGCAACATGTTCAGTGTTGCATGCTGGGGGTTACCTGTGATTGGGTGAGATATAGGAGGGAGAGTTTTGTATGCTGGGATGCGGAAGTGAAGAAGTCGGAGGTTGAGAGTGAGAGAGACAGACGCACGAGAGATAAGTTTACAGCAATACTAGAGAGATATATAAATGTGCCTTTGGCGGTGGTCACGCCCCACAGTAGCCTGTTACGTGTCAAACAATAAAGACAGCAAGTGTACAACGCCTCTCGACTGGTTTCTGTGGAAACGCTACACTGGTGTCAGAAGAAAAAAGACGGTGAGAAGAGAAAAGAGACGCTAAACACCACCGTTACACACGTGTGGACACAGAAGGACGAAGGACGCAACGTCCACACTCTGGTGAGAAATGGAGTACGGAAAAAAAGTGAAGCGGGAGGAGAGAGCCGGGGTGTCGGAACAATACGGCGCTGTCGGAGGCTGGGATGCGGCTGAGAGAGAGCGGGTGAGGAGAACGACTGCTCAGATGGCCGCTGATGCCGGGTTCAGCTCCTCCGCCCGTCTCAAAGCTGGACGTGCCGCAGGTGGAGAGCCAGCCGCCGTCAGGACGGAGAATGTCGCCCCGCCCTCAGTGAAAGCCCCCAGGTATGATGGCAAGGCTGACTGGGAAGATTTTCACGCCCAGTTCGAACTGTTAGCCCGGGCCGGCAGGTGGTCCACAGAAATGAAAGCTCTTCAGCTAGCTATGTGCCTCACCGGGGATGCTCTGTCAAGCCTGCTGCTGCTGAGCCCAGAAGACAGGAGTGACTATGATGCTTTAGTGGGAGAATTAAAGAGGAGGTTTGGACAATGTTCAGCGGCTAGCTTACTTCGCTCCGAGCTGTACAGCCGACAGAGACGGGCCGGGGAGCCATTAAGAGATCTCGCCAATAACATTGAAGGGCTGGTCCACCGCACCTACGCCCACATGCCCCCCGCCATACAGAGCGAATTACCTTGTGACCATTTCCTGCAGGCGCTGTCACTGGGCGACCTGCGTATCCAAACGCTGCTGGCTCACCCCAAGTCCCTCCTGGAGGCTTTGGAGCTGGCTTCGGAGAGAGAGATGCTGGGTGCTGGCACCCCCATCTCCACGCTGGACAATGCACTGAGGGTGAGGGCCGCGAACGTACCTTAAAGGGACGACACAGCGCCTGCCTGGGCGGAGGAACTGACGCAGCTCGTGCGGGCTGCTTCGCTACGAGGAGAACAGCGCCCCTGGGGGCGCACAAGGGTCTGCTGGGCGTGCGGAAAACCTGGCCTTCTGGCCCGGCAGTGCCCCAACGCCCCTAAAGACCAGGGAAACAACGTGGGGAATGCATAGCCGGGACGGTGCGGTTCCCCGAGACAGCGTCCCAACCCCGAACGGGCGGGAATATAACACTGGACGATACAGGGGGCCAACAGGTGCAGGTCGTGTTGCTGGGCCGGACTGGGACGGGGAACTGTTGGTACGCCCCAGTGACATTCGGGGAGACATGCTGCTCTGCACTGGTGGACACGGGTTCGTCAGCCACCCTGGTAAGACCTGATGTGGTGGGAAGAGGAGCCACAGTCCGGCCCACCTTAGTGAAGCTCCAGACGGTCACCGGGGACCGGGCCCCCATGGTGGGGGAGGCGGTGGAGACTGTGGGGGTGGGGAGAGAGATGGTTCGCTGCCCAGTGTGGGTCGCGGACCTGGACGACTGCATACTAGGGCTGGATGTTCTTGAACTGATGGACTGTGTCATTAACACCAGGAGGGGAACGCTTACATTCCCAGACGGACATGTCGTACAGATGTCAAGACAACCATCCCGGCCGAACTACAACACTGCTCACGCGGTCGCAGTGCGGACGACAGAGGTGATATCAAGCATGGCTGCAGGCCCTGTCTTCCTCCGTGAGCCGACCACACCGCCCCCCTCCTCACCCGCCACAAAACCACATCGACTCACCACAATTCTAGCCCTCGACTGCAACCCCCCCTACAGGCCACCCGAGCTGCCTTCCACCCCGCCCACCGCAGATCCCCACGGTCGCCCAACACCTGCCACACCGCCTGACAGTGGAGAGAGAGTCGCGGCCGTGAGAGAGGTGTGGCAGAAGAACTGTGACGGACTGACTCATATCGAGCAGGGGTTGCTGTGGCAGCTCCTGCTGGAGTATAAAGACTGTTTCTCACTATTGGAGGATGACGTGGGCCAAACTGATCTAATCCGGCACGACATTGACACAGGGGATGCCCCGCCCATTAGACTGAGGCCCCGACGCCTTCCCCTGGCCCGACAGGCGGCAGCAGACAAAGCACTACAGGACATGCAGCGAGCAGGACTCATCGAACCCTCCACCAGCCCTTGGGCCGCCCCAGTAGTCATGGTGCCTAAAAAGTCCAAAGAAGACTGGCGGTTTTGTGTGGACTTCAGACCACTCAACAACGTAACAAGAAAAGACTCTTACCCCCTCCCACGAATCGACGATGCCCTGGATACAGTGGCTGGGTCTTCCTGGTTCACCTCACTAGATCTGCACAGCGGATACTGGCAGGTCCCCCTCACCCCCGCGGCCAGGCCCAAGACCGCCTTCATCACCAACGGGGGCTTGTGGCAGTTCAAGGTCCTTCTATTTGGCCTCTGTAACGCACCCGCTACATTCGAGAGACTAATGGACAGGGTGCTGGCTGGGATCCCCCGCCAGGAGTGTGTCGTTTATCTAGACGACATCCTGGTCCACGGGGTATCGTTTGAGTCAGGCCTCAGGGGCCTCAGGCGCGTGCTGGAGAGAGTGGCAGCAGCAGGACTGAGGCTGCACCCCCAGAAGTGCTGCTTTATGAGACGGGAGGTCAGGTTCCTGGGTCACAGGCTGGGGGCTGGCGGCTTCAGCACCATGGAAGAAAAAGTGCAGACTGTGCAGGACTGGCCCACCCCCAGCTCTATCTCCGAACTGAAGAGCTTCACAGGGCTGACCTCCTACAACAGGAGGTTCGTGAGGGGTTTCTCCAGCATAGCTGCGCCCCTGTTCCGGCTACAGCAGCCGAAATAAAAGTTTGTCTGGACAGAGGAGTGCCAGACAGCGTTCACCTCACTTAAGAAGGCCCTCCTGGAGGCCCAGATTCTTGTCCCCCCCTGACCCCACCCTGCCCTTCGTGCTCGACACGGACGCCAACAACGTCGGCACGGGGGCCGTGCTGTCCTAGGTGATCCCCGAAGGGGAAGAGAGTGGTTGCGTACTATAGTGGGGCATTCAATAAGCACGAACGTCGTTACTGCATCACCAGGCGGGAACTCCTTGCCGTGGTCAGTGCTATCAAACATTTCAAATATTACCTCGGGGACCTCCACTTCACGGTTAGGACCGACCACGCAGCCTTACAGTGGCTCATGTCCTTCAGGGAGCCGGAGGGCCAGCTGGCACACTGGATCGAACTGCTACAGTCGTACGACTTCACCATGGTCTACGGGCCGGGGAAACAACATGGGAACGCGGAGGCACTTTCCCGCCGACCCTGCGCCGCCGACGACTGCCGCTACTGTGAGAAAAGGGAGACACGAGAAAGCGAGCAGCAGCATGACGAGGTGAAATGTGCGGCGGTGGGACTAACAGCTGTGGACACAGCAGAGTGGAGGCTCAAACAAGAAGAGAACGATGACATCAGCTCACGTGGACGACAGCTCAACGTTGACCCCCATGGGGAGAGGTTGGGCTTTGCTCCAGGGTCACGAAGGGGCTCTGGGATATGTTCTCAAACCTGCGTGTGTGTGACGGGGTGCTTCAGAGGGGGTGGAGGGAGGCTGCTACAGGAGAGACATTGTGGCAGGTGGTCGTACCCAGGGCCCTACGCGAAACAGTGTTACAGGCAGTGCACGGAGCTCCCGGCTCTGGTCACTTCGGGGTTGGCAAAACACTCCGCCGCCTACGTCAGGGGTTTTACTGGGGGCAGCATGGGCGGGACGTGAAGGACTATTTCCGCCGCTGTGACAGCTGCACGGCGCGTAAAGGCCCCACCAACAGATCGCACGCCCAGCTTCAACAGTTCCCAGCGGGCTGCCCCATGGAGAGAGTGGGGATCGACGTTCTCGGACCGTTTCCCCGCTCAGAGAGAGGTAACCGTTACATCCTCACAGCCATGGATTACTTCACTAAGTGGCCAGAAGCATACTGCCTGCCGGACCAAGAGGCAGGAACCATAGTGGATGTGCTGGTGGAGGGGGTGTTTAGCAGACTTGGGGTCCCCGAAGTCATCCACACAAACCAGGGCAGGAACTTCGAGTCCCGCGTATTTACAGCCATGTGTGAACAACTGGGCTCCCACAAGACACGCACTACACCCCCCACCCGCAGAGCGACGGACTGGTCGAAAGATTCAACCGCACATTGGCGCAGCAGCTGGCCATAGTGACAGCCAAACACCAACGTGACTGGGACACTCATGTCCCCCTGGTGTTGATGGCATAACGGTCCGCCGCCCATGACTCCACCTCCTGCTCCCCGGCCCTTCTCATGCTCGGCAGGGAGATCAGGACCCCGGCTGAGCTGATGGTGGGCAAGCCGCCCGACAGCCCAGCGGAAACCCCGGGGCCCGAATATGCCAGGAAGCTGCAGGACCGCCTAGAGTCTGCTCACGAGTTCGCCAGAGAGCAGTTAAGGAGCACAGGAGCAAGACAAAAGAGGAACTATGACGTGCATGCCAAAGGGCGACATTTTAGTACTGGAGAACTGGTCTGGGTGTTCAGCCCATTGAGACAGAAGGCAAGGTGCCCGAAGCTGGACAGCAAGTGGGTGGGACCCTGCAGGGTCCTAGAGAGACTAGGTGAGGTTGTGTATAGAGTACAGCTGCCACCAAGAGGTATAAAAGTTGCCATACACTGTGACAGACTGGCCCCCTACCGGGGCACGGCCGTGCCCCCGGGACAAGGGGGCGGAACGCGAGAGAGCTTGGACACTACCCCAGACACTCCCCACGCCCCCACCAATGGACTGTCTTCCCCCCACTCCACCATCAATGGACCGTCCCCCCTCCACCCCTCCACCAATGGACAGTCTGCTTCCCACTTCCCCACCAATGTACCTGTCCTGTCTGACCCCCCCCCCCCCCATAATGGACAGATAATCCCCCACCCTGTGCCTATCTCGGGGCTCCTTTCCTCCCACGGCGCCTCCGGAGAGACGTCAGACCTCCCAGGCACCTGAGAGACTTTGTGTGCTCCCTCGGGGGCGAGGGACTTTGAAGAGGGGGTGTCGTGTAACGGGTTGAGTTAAGGGGAGATGTTAATGTTAATGTGTCAACTTTCACGTACTTAATTTCATGTACTTTTCTGTGACACTGAAGTTTACAGAGTGCCAGTGAAGGCAACATGTTCAGAGTTGCATGCTGGGGTTTACCTGTGATTGGGTGAGATATAGGAGGGAGAGTTTTGTTATGCTGGGATGCGGAATCGAAGAAGTCGGAGGTTGAGAGTGAGAGAGACAGACGCACGAGAGATAAGTTTACAGCAATACTAGAGAGATATATAAATGTGCCTTTGGCGGTGGTTACGCCCCACAGTAGCCTGTTACGTGTCTAACAATAAAGACAGCAAGTGTACTACGCCTCTCGACTGGTTTCTATGGAAACGCTACAATATTTAATACAATCTAATACAATTGTATTACTTATCTTTTTATTTACTTATTATTATTTTTTTTTGGTCCTGTCCAGCTTCTCAGGCAAATCATATAGTTGATGTAGATGCCCATATCGGCTGTTCAGATTTACTTTACAAAAGAGAAGTGTAGGATACTTCTCTTGTTGCCTTATTTTTATTTGACTTGTTATCATTTGCAAGGGCGTAGGTTTGATTTTGAGATTGGTGGGGACACAAAAGTGCTCCAAGGCAGCACTCTGAAAGTTTACTTTTTTTTTTTTACATTAGCAATCATAATTTCACGTCATGCAGATGTTATAGATGTTATAGGGATGTTTAGGGATGGCGTGGCGCAACCCGAGGGTCCCGGGTTCAATCTCCACCTAGTACCAACCTCGTCACGTCCGTTGTGTCCTGAGCAAGACACTTCACCCTTGCTCCTGATGGGTGCTGGTTAGCGCCTTGCATGGCAGCTCCCTCCATTAGTGAGTGAATGTGTGTGTGTATGGGTATATGTGGAAGTAGTGTCAAAGTGCTTTGAGTACCTTGAAGGTAGAAAAGCGCTATACAAGTACAACCCATTTATTTATTTATAGGGTAAAGCAACTAAAATGAAAGCAAAGGGGACAACTTGGAAGAGTTCTCATCTTTACTCTTTAGTGTAGGGCTGTAGTGCAACTGTGCATCATACTGTCAATTAACATAGCCTACTGTCCATCAACAACATCAGAAATACATTCATACAATACAACATTGTAAATAAACATAAATTAACTGTAATAATCTTTTCCCCACCTTGTGTTTAAATCACTCACAATTTTTCCCTTCAACTACTTCTTTCTATTGCTGCTTTTGTACTGTAAATATGTTTGTCACCAATACTCAAATACAAGCAGATTAGTGTCCACTGGTTGTTCCTATTTGAAACAGCCAAACACATGCCTCCGCCGGTCTGTCACAGAAATGAAATGAACTGCTGGCCAAAAATATGTTGATGCATGACAGATACATTAAGGACAATGACCATAGAGCTTGATGGTACAGTTACTGCCTGAGCAAAAAGGCTTTTACTAAATATGAATATTACTTCTTATTAATTAATTATATTTTAGCATTGTAAAATCACATGATCATCTAGTGAGGCTTTATTGTATTTCCACCACTTTGGTATTTTCAACCGTTGCTCACTTCCACACAAATACATGAAACTAAAAAATAATTTAAAAAAAAAACGGAAAGGTGAAATCCGGCGATCTGATTGGCTGTTAACCGTGGTTTAAATATTCTAAAGCCTTATCACAGCGTAGGCTATCACTCCGCCTCAGGCACGCATGACTGGTATGAATGGAAGTTGTTGTCATGTATCCATGACAACGGACTGTTGCAGTCCGTAGTAAAAGACAGCTGATGTTTTTACAATGTTAAAAAACGGACTAAAGTGGTTGAATTCACATGTTTAAGGTTAACTTTCACCTCCGGGGAGGGTTAACAATGGTAAAGGGGACTGACGATTGACTTTCACCTGAAAAAAAGCGGAGGAAAAGACGAGATGTAGTACTAATTTGGAGCTAACGTCTGGATAGGTGGGACTATTTTTTCCACAGTGAGGCTATTTTATTGGATAATATGTATTTCTGGTTGAATAAAACTACATTAAATTGATTGAGTATTCCTATTTCATAATGCCTTTATTTGTAACCGTTTTATAAAAGCAATATATCACTCCAGTCCATGGTATATGCTCATTATAGCACTCTAAGGGGCGTGACTGGAGTGATATATTGTTGAATTATTCAATATTGTTGAGCCTCTATACACCCTTGAAGTAGTTTGACTCCTAAAGAGGTCTCTTATATCCAGTTTTCTTTTCATTGACATCCTTCAAAACCTACAGCACACACACACGCAAACAGACACAAACACAATGTAAATCACAGCACTGATATTAAAATCCATCTAGCTACCGTGTGCCAGGAACAACAAATGCCGAACATGTTGACAACTTACACTTACTTACAACTTACAACTTACACTTACTTACAACTTACACTTACTTACAACTTACAACTTACAACTTACCCTTACTTACAAGTTAGAACTTTCAACTTACACCGAGTTGCACTGCCTCTCGTCCGCTCGCTAGCAACTAGCATGTAGGCTAGCTTTTACAAGCAGAAGGAGTGACAGCGGGGACAGCCAATCACACGTAAGTTAGCATGAAAGTGGCAACCAATCAGGGAGCGATATTTAGGTTAGAGGCGGGACTTCTAACAGAGACCGACATTTAACCCTTTCTGTTCCATAATCATTGACTAAACATTACGGGCAGCGCTTGTATTGATAGTGACTACACAGTAGCGGCTGGATATTGGTAGGGATGTGTCCCTAGCGTCCCTACCCAATTCTATGCCATTGATCATTTGGTGCAGCCGGGGCTGAGCAGGAGGGGATAGAAAGAGAAAAAAAGCAAGACAGAGGGGGAAATTGTGGAGACAAGATGGGGATAAGACAGAGAG